>NC_063193.1:21702991-21740491 GCF_017589495.1 Alosa alosa | reverse complement strand
CTTGCTCAGATCCTGTTAGGACATAGTGTAAGATAAATAAGGAGGCTGGAGCAGAGAGAGGACTGGAAAGGGGCTTGAATCGATTCCAACTCACGGCATTGAGCTTGTCAGTCTTCTTGGCCTCGGGCTCCTTCATGGAGGCGGCCAGCAGCTCGTCCCCCTTGTAGTCCCTGTAGAGCTCAGCCAGGGTCTCACGCGTCTCCAGGTTGGTGGTCTTTAGGTGGTAGGCCGGGTCCAGCTTGGCCTTCTCCTCATCTGCAAACACATACACACGCGCACACTTTATTGATCTTGAAAGACATTTCTGCTAATCAGAGTATACTACACTTCTGCCAGATGCAGATGTGTTACCAACTCTATATTTCAAACCTGCTAATAAACATGGCCCCTGAACCTAATGAATGATGACCAGCACCTGGTTCAGCTCACACATGAAAGACAAAACATGGCAGAGCTCACACTTTCTAAAAAACTTTTATTCCAACACATATCAAATGATATCGCTCCCCATGTAACAGTGAATGGTCAGTAATTAATGTATCAAAGTGGACGACTGCTGTGACAAATGGACCTCGGATCTGAGTTTAGTGGAGGCCAACGCACACGTGGGGCTTCATTGCTGAATCATGGCGCTTTGCTACTCCCGTAAAGTGCTGAAACATCTGGCTAACATATGAAATGAGAAGCAGAACACACCTGGATCAAGGACTTTCAGATTGTTTTTCACGTGGAAAAAGTCGGACACGTTGAACTTATCCAGATTGGTCGGGTCCTGAGGAGACAGGAAGAAAAGAAAGAATTGTAGCAAAAGGCCAAGCTGCAACAGATTTGAACTAGGATGTGTGGGGGAGAGCAAATGTGCTCTTTTACCTCACACACACACACTTTCTGTCCCTTTTTCCTTGTGCCTGAACATAGGCACTACATGACAAACCCATTCATTCACACACACAGTCACACACACTTTCTACTTTCTAAGTAGTCAATCACCCAGTCATGTTTTCATGTCACACACACACACACACACACACACACACCTTTCTCATTCTCCCTCCTCTTCCTCCTACTAAATCTCATGCCCGTCTCTCCCTCTCCCTTTATCAGTTGAATAACTCCCTCCCTCTCTCTTTGTCCATCTCTCCCTTTCTCTCTCACACTCTGTCACCCGGCCTTTCCTCACGCTTTCTTTTTCTCTGGCCATGACCTCCCGGAGCCAGAACCCGATCCAAATGGGTCAGGCCTCGTAATGAGATCACAGTGCTATCTGCCCTCAGTCTCTGACCTCTACCCCACCCCCGCGCGCTCACGACTGCCCGGCCTGCGCGATGGCATGACAACCCGCGCGGCTCCGCTGTTATCCAGGGCACTGGGCTACACATGCTCACACTGGCATGACGGACGCATAGCTCTCAAGCCTTTCCACCCGGACCCCACTGGCCTTATCTCTATCTATCTGTGAGGGAGAGGGAGAGGGAGAGAGAGGGGGAGAGGGAGAGGGAGAGGGAGAGGGAGAGGGAGAGGGAGAGGGAGAGAGAGAGAGAGAGAGGCGCAGGGGTGGGGAGCTAGAAGCCCTCTAGAGCTAGGTTTACGTAATAGAGCAGTTTAAAGCGAATTGCAGACTGTGTGGATGGGGCTCACGGACACCCAATAGGCCCTCAAATCCACTAAATATAGCAGGTGACCTGAACTGCTATTGTGATCTATGAACTGTTGACAGTGACCAGGTGCCATTCTCCCGCTGGCAGTGGTTTTGCAGCGCATAACTACAAGTGCAGACCTCGACTGAGGCACTCAACCATGTGGCGCACACGTGGCAGAAACCTGCACATATTTTTAAGTCCACTCCTCTCTCTCTGCTTCACTATATCTCTCTCACTCACACATACAAACGCACTCTCTCTCTCACTCACACACACATACAAACACACTCTCTCTCTCACCTCACACTCACATACACACCTGTAAGGTGATAAGGTCCTGGCGTGTAAATGGCTCATCAGTAAGAAGATCTTTGAAGGATTTGGTCTTGATGTTGAGCTGCTCCACAGCCTGCAAAGAGCCAACATAAATCATTATCCACACCCAGACACCATACTAATGGCTCATATTAACAGGTCCCTCAAATGGTATATCCACCCAATACTGTATTCATGAGTATTTTCAAAACATGGTTTACCTCATTAGAGTACACATTGCCTGTGACCCTATTGGCAACAATGTGGGAGTTGTTGGTGAAGACGGAGTAGAGGACAGGGCAGTGATATTTGCCTGGAGAGTGGACAGGGATGACCACTGAATACTACATATTATCCCAGACCTCAAAACAATACAACACTTAAACTAAGAAATGCAATGTGAAGAAATGCATTCACACTTAATCTATCAAAGTGTTGTGAAGTCTGAAAAGTCTATAAGGAAGAAAGTGAAGGCAAAGTGTAGAAATCAGTCATGTTGATGAGCATTTGTACCTTCGCTGTTCTTGCTAATGTTCAGCTTCACAAGGTCCTTTGCCTCCAGTTTCTGTTGAGAAACACACACACTCATATCAAGATAGCTGTGGGAACTCCACAAATCAGCAATAACATTTGAAAAAAAAAAAAAAAAAAAAAAAGGGGACAGTGGGTGGCTGTTTTAATGAAGCTTAATTGTTTTCTCAGACGGCAGGCTTTTCATTGGCCTCCCTGGAGTCCCGAGGGAGTGGTGGTGTCGCAGTGCGCGCACACAGCGCCCAAATCCCACTGAGGCCTTCCTCAAAGTGACTACACCAACAGCCACCCGATTAGGCCCAGATTAAACTTCTGCAGCCAAGCCCTTATTGAATTACTGTACAGAGGAGCATGGAAAGTATGCCAGCTGCCACAGGGTGCCCTCACTAACAGCTTCTCCTCAGCCAGCCTTCTTAGCTGGATTTGATACAATTCCCTGTATTCTGCACACGTTTGTTATGATGGGTTTAAAACCCTGGCAGAGTTAGCCTGTAGCCTCAACAAAAGCACTTAGGCTTAAAACTATACTACCTAAAGAAGAAATCTTACGTCACCCATATAAGTGACTTGATTACAGCAAAGCTCTCCTGCTCGTTCATAACGAGGCTGTGGCTATACAATATGAGGCATCACAGAGGGAGCTCGCCAACAACACACAAAGCAGACACACCAGCTGCCACTGACTGCTGTACGAGCACCCCTACCCACCAATGACAGCCAGACAGCCGTGCAGTTCAACCAGACCACGGACACAGACGCAGATGAAGACATGACCTACCCCACCCAGGTGCCCCGGGGCAGTGGCCTGGCCCTTTTTTTCCCCCAGGCGCCCAAGCTACTCCACCAGCTGACGGAGCGACTGGCCGCCTGGCTGACCGGGCAGCTGATTGAACACGTTTGATTGGGCTAGAAATGGGGCTCACGAGAGACGCCCCGCAGGTCCAGACAGACTGGACCCACACCAAACCACTCTGGAGCTCGGGATGGTGGGAGAGCACAGCACGGCACGGCCCAGCGCACACCACAGGGGGGTGGACCGAGCTCGGGATGCAGGAGGTCTGCTGTGCTGCGGACTGACTGGGCCACTGAGAGGCTTTTGAGGGCAGGGGGTCTTGATAAGTTAGCCCCACAAATGAGTTAAATGAATGAGAGGCCAGACATGTGATCAACAAAGGCTGCATTAAGCCTCTGAATTTGTGTTAAACCCTCATAGCGTAAAAAAACCAAACAGTTTATGTATGTTAAAATGCAGGACTTATGTGACAATCCTCTTGCTCCACTTACAAAAAAATGGAGCAAAAACCAACACACAAGATGCTACAAAGGCCCAGACATGCCTATTGTGCCCATGCCCATGCCTATACCTGTTGTGGCTGGGCATGCATGCATCTATCAATCCATCTATATCCATATCTATATTTATTTATATAATTTGCTCTGCTGAGAGAGTGATTGGCTGCAGCCTGCCTTCTCAAAGTCTGTACACCTCCAGGACCCTGAGGCGGACAAAACATAGCCCCCCTTTCTGCATAGTGTTTTTGTCCCTGCATCTGCACTTTGTCATATTTGTATATGTATAGGCATACCGGTATATTATATCATAATACATTATATCATATATAATATTGTATTTAAATACTTCTTATGTGTCTTGCACGATTTCACCAAGTCAAATTCCTTGTCTTTTCTTTTTCGTGTGGAAATAAAATGATTCTGATTCCTATATCTTTCTCTCTTTACTTGTGCATAATATGCAACTGCTGACTAGACATCCCCTCCATCTCTTAAACAATCATTAGTGTTTTCATTATTCTCAGCAAGAGGGCCCAGCTGAGTAAACAGGCATAAGTGGTCTCCATCCTTCCACTGAGTATGGACATATGAACTGCTTGTTTATACCCCTTGAAAAGATATGTGCAATAACAAACAGAACTGAAAGGATGGCATGAGACGGTCAGATGAGACAGATGTCTGGCTCACAAACACTGAGCACGACACAGAATCAGAGACATACACATGACACACGTGCACACACACACACAGACACAAATGCACCCTCATGTAGCGCACACTCCCACTACGGGTTGAACAGCAGCCACTTGAACGTTTCTTTGTTTGGAGAGAGTGGGGGGTGTCCTTCCCTGGTCTGAACTGACACTAGTGTGTCCAGTGTGATGGAGTCAGAGCTCCCTATTCTGCAGGCGATCGTGTTTCTGAGACACGCTTGAATGGCAAAACACCACACAGGCTCTGGACAAAAGAGGAGACACTGGCTAAGGCAACGGCTAAGGCAGCCAACATTGAGGGGATGCAGTGCCTGAAATTCAGATCAACTTGAGTGGGTGTGCAATTCCAAATGAAAAATTAAAAAAAAAAAAAAAAAAGCTTGCCCAGTATATAGTGAACTAGGGCAATATGTTAGACAAATCTATACTGACCTATGCTAAGGGGGATAAAGAAATGTATGATGCAACTATATCCTACTGTCACTGTCCAAATAAATAAATAAATAAATAAATAAATAAATACAGTCTAGTTCCACCTCTTTTGTGCTTCAATCAGAACACATAAATTTATGGCTGACCCATTTCTCGGTATGAATCTGGAGATTGTTAAAAAGGTTCATCCCCATATCTGAGACTGGCACTGTAGAAATCACACAGACATGCTTAAATGGAACAGGAGTGTTATATAATATGCTGCTCTATTCTCCAAATTTCCAAACAATGATTTTGCCATGGTATATCACCCCCTCTAGTGGCTGGGAAGATGAACTGCATCCTCAGTATTTTGTAAGGATGCCATCTTCCACTGAGGATGTGTTGTGTGCTGTAAATGTGCTTATACATGTAACTTTGTATGAAGGATGATGTTATTAACTGTATAAGAGCATGCCACTTGATATTTATGACTACATTATTCCCCGGTTTCTTACACTTCTGTACACCATCCTCTGCTATCTTGGATTTGAATGTATGAAAAGCTTTGTGCTTAATATTACACCAAGATCTCGTATTCCACTGAACCTTGA
The DNA here is from genome assembly GCF_017589495.1 of Alosa alosa. Taxonomy (NCBI): domain Eukaryota; kingdom Metazoa; phylum Chordata; class Actinopteri; order Clupeiformes; family Clupeidae; genus Alosa; species Alosa alosa. The sequence goes on along the minus strand of NC_063193.1, from coordinate 21,734,974 downwards.
GTGTCATTCTTACATATTCTCATAATAAGTCGTTTTGCATAAAAGTGTCACCTAAATGAAAAAAATGTAAATGACTAATCTAGTCTCGCACACTCCTACACTTAAAGATGGCTTTCTCCAATCTGCAAATGTGGGGACACCTGCATATTTTAAATGTACCATTCTTGATCAGATAAACCAAGAATGTTCAGCTACTCTATGGGAGTAACAAAAGGATCTAAAGTTTTAAATATCTGTCGAGGAAAGAAGAAAAAAATGGAAAGAATATATCCTGCTCTAAGAAAACGTCCTAAAATCCTGCTGCAGTGGGAAGCAGTGGAAGGGAGTGGCAGTCTCCTTAAATGCCCCTCATAAGAGCATTACAAATTAGTTCTGTTATTGAAGTACAATGCTGCCTTCTGTAATTGTTCTTCCTATTTGGAGTGGCAGTCATCAATAATTCCATTCATTCTAGCATTGACAATGGATTACAAAGCACTAAACACACAGGCAGAGTCTGGAGTGTTTGAGTACACCACACATATTTTTCATCCAAAGTCCACTTAGAATGAGTTCATGTACGATTTGGCAGTCATGTCCCTCTATAAACAGTCACATCCGTCCATATTCAACATGTTTCCTTTGACATTAGAACTTGTATTGGCAGAATTATAAAATATAAACTTGCAGACAAAGTGACAGTCAAAAGATGCTTCATCTAAAAGTCTTACCTCTCCAGAGATAGGGTTTGTACCATACTTCTTTAACCATGGCACTATGCTCCTAAAAAAAACACACACAAAAAAAAGAATTCTGACGTTTGGATACAGCACATCTCCTTATAGAGGGCAGTCGTGGCCTATTGGTTAGGGCTTCGGGCTTGGAACCGAGGGGTTGCCGGTTCGATCCCCGACCAGTAGGAACGGCTGAAGTGCCCTTGAGCAAGGCACCTAACCCCTCACTGCTCCGGGTTAGTGTGTGCATCACCGCACTGTGTGTTCACTGTGTGTTCTGTGCGTTCACAAATTCACGGATGGGATAAAGGCAGAGACCAACTTCCTTATGTACGCAAGTATACTTGGCCTAAAAAACCTGATTTACATTATAGTGATGCAGGCTGCCCAAACACTGGACCTGTCTGCATAAAAACTGACACTCATGTTAGTGGAAGTGAACTTAAGTAAGTTTGAATGAGCACAAAGAGTGTTTCTCAAACTGTGTGCAGTAGCACAATGGTGTGTTGTGAGGACTGTGCAGATGTGCTGCAGGGAAGGAGGGCGGGGGGTTGGCACAACATAAGCTGTATTCAGAAGTAGCAAAAAGTGTTCAGTGTCATACTGTGTAGATGAAAGGCATTGACAAAACCTGTAAAAATACTTTAACGGATGCCTGACCAGGCCATTTCCGACACTTGGTTTCTCTCATAATCTTAGAATATGTCTTTCTGACATTATGGGACAAATACTGGATTTTTTTTTGGCAGCGGGGAGCAATAAACAGCAAACTTGCTACATTGTGGCTTTTGCATGCTTAATATAGAGCAGGTGGGGTGTGCGGTGAGATTCTCATTGTAAATAGTGTGCTGCAAGAGGGAAAAGGTTGGGAAACACTGTCCTAGAGCATGGGTAGGGCTGGATCCCTTCCCTGGGTTATGCTGATTTATGCAATTATAGTGAGTGTAAGGAAGACTGTGGGAGTAAAACACAATTTAATATACAGATAAAGATCCCCCAGCCCCCATTCACATAGGAAACTAATACTGAACTAAAATCAGTATCATTGACTTAGACTGTATGTTGTCAAGCCTTATGCAACTGTCGCATGTTTAAAATAAGATAGACTCTTATGCCAGCCTTGGTGTAGGGTCCATAATTACTTACATTAGATCAAAAACAACGCCTTCTTTCGTGCACATGGGATATTCAAATGGCTGGAGAGACAAACTGTTGAGGGAAAGAAAAAAACCCCCTTTAATTCCTGTTTTTATATGTCAGACATTCTAATGCAAAAGGAAAAGTAGTGATTTCAGGCCATACAAGATTCTGATGTGATTTTCCAACTTTCAAATTATTTTAAATCATATATTCACAAACCTGCAGTGGTCAAAGGGAAGACGTTTGAAGTTGGCCTGTGGAATTACTGGGAAAAGCAATTCAGAAAAGTTAATTTTTAAGTGGGCATTGTAACATCATTAAGAGAACCCTACCCATTCAAACCTCAGTCTGTTTGTGCCTTTACCATCAGGGGGAAAAATACAGAACCATCAAAGCCCAAACTAGGCTAATGGACCAAAGAACAGCTGTATCTCACATCACTGCTGTGGAGAAAGGACTGCAGGATATTTGGTTATCTAATAAAGCAATACATTTTTAAAATGCACGTTTTGTGCTGTCAGTTTACCTGGTCATCTAATTGTCAGATGCCACATCACTATATTTGCCTTGATTATCTCGCTTTTTATCTACAGCTGCTGAGAAGTCCGTAGTATAGCCTACCTAACTATGGCAAAATGTCTTATGTGTCATTAAGGCTACAACTGTAATGCAAATGTACAAATTTGTAGGTAACATTATCCTACCTGTTCTTTTCCCTCCATAGAAGTGGGTATACTCCGAACAGGTAATATACCTACAGACAAAATATCCAGCAGTTTAACAACTCTTTAATGCATATCATACACAACATAACCACTATTCTCGCGACATAATACTAAGTTATCGTTATTTACAATCCACCTAACTAACTCTCCGTAGCCTTACGCTAAGTTAACGTTAGCTAGCTAACGTAAGTGAACGTATCGCTAGGTTGCTAAAGTTAACAAGCTAACCCTTAAATATTCGTTTTAAATTTGAAGTCGTGGAAACATGCATACTATAGGTTATAGGTAATATGTACAGTTGTAGGTTAAACATCTAACACCTAAAAACTATGTGGGTTAAACATCATCATAGCAACATTTTAAAATGCTAACCAGTTAGCTCTGACCATCTAACTAGCTTGCACATGTTTGACATGTTGGCCAAGAAAAAAAAGGCTAAATAGACTTACATTTTATCTTTTTGATGTTGCCTTTTCCCCATTTTGATTAACAGGTGGTATACCTACTAACACGGGAAAAATTGTCAATTTACTTGCGTAAATATCACCAGAGAATGTCTGATTACTGACCAGATTGCTACTTCCTAGGGTATTTCCTGTTTCAAGTACAGCTACGGTACGTTTAAGGGGACTGTCCGGTGGGAAACATGGGCGAACACATAGACAGTAAAATATGTTCCTGCAAGAACTTGAAGTAAGCAAGATATGTTTTCATTCTTTGTCTTTTGGCAAGGTGTGTGTAAGAAAGGTCAGCGATACATTTATTTAATTCATCACAAACAAATCCTACCAATGGGATAGAAATGCAGTAGCGTTAATGTCACATGCACTGTCCGAGAGCGCCGTAGACATCATATTTGGTCTGAGGACGTGTACTGTTTTCGCATGGTTTAATCTCTTAATTATGTGCAAACATGTGTGCCTACAGCATTGTTTGATGTCTGGTGCCAGTTGTTATTTCGAGGTAGTGGATTCCAGTTATTTCCGCTAGATGGCAGCTCCGCGGTAAGGCGGTAGTCGATGTGGTCACCTCCCATTTCAAACGGCTTCTTCCGGGGGCACTTGAGATTCTGTAACGTACAGTAAATTATATAAAATCCTGAATTATACCTGTTCATATAAATATATATCTTGTTTGCGAATATTCACTGCATTCAAAGATGGTGGGAGACAAACGACTTCTGATTGTGTTGGTGCTCTCTGCATCCCTTCTTTGCGCTGAATCAGCCAGGAGCAGGAAGGATTCTAGTAACCAGAACAGTTTTAGAAGGGCGGCCAATGGGTTTTATCAAGCCTTGAGCAGCATTTTTGGAGAGGAGAATATCAGGGGTTTGTACAAGGTTAGTATTGGATTTCCCTAATAACTACCTATTCAGTTTAGGCCAACGTGAAATATGGGATGTCGGGTTTTTAGCATGCCTGCTGCTGCTATCATAGGGCTTAGCGTTAACCGAACGGTGATTGATATGGGAATTCATCTCATTGTTGTGTTATTATCATGCTGTAGTGATATTGAGCTGTAGTGGCTTTATTAAGTAGCCATTAAAATGTAATGACTGCTTCAACAGCCGCGACAAACGTTCAATAGCCGTGGGTCACTCGTATAAATACTGTCCATATGGTTATGTCCTGCTCATGATTCTGTGGGCGTTTGATACTGTCACACAATACAGTTGTATACTGCCACACAATTTTGGCTAGTTATTGACAATTGATCTTTTTTCATTAGTTTTTTTCCAAGACCACGGAGAGATTTGTCCATGGAGTGGATGCCTTCCTAGATACACTGTGGAAAGTTTGGACGGATCTGTTGGATGTCATAGGAATTGATGGTATTGGCTTTGCATTGTGATTTAGTGCAATTTTATGAGAAATTAGACAGTTCTTGCGTCTTCTTGGTTTGTTTTAATAAAGTATGCAGCTGCATCCTTTGCAACAGTGGCAGGATTCAGTGAAGATGAACTGCTGGTTAATGATATTCAAATAATTCTCTCTCTCTCTCTCCTTCCTCGTTTCAGCATCTAACCTCAGCCATTACTTCAGCCCCACGTCTCTGTCCAACTCTCCAGCTCGAGCTCTCCTCCTAGTTGCTGCAGTGCTGCTGGCCTACTGGTTCCTGTCCTTGTTCCTGGGGGGGTTCTTTTACCTGCTGCACGCCATCTTTGGACGCTTCTTCTGGCTGGCTCGCGTGGCTCTCTTTGCACTCTCTTGCCTTTACATCCTGCAGAAGTTCGAGGGGGATCCTGAGCGTGCGGTGCTGCCCCTCTGCTTCGTGATGGCTGTGTACTTCATGACTGGGCCGGTAGGGGCCTACTGGCGCCGAGGTGGCGGGCCCAGCACCCTGGAAGAGAAGATTGACCACTTGGACACCCAAATTCGTCTCCTAAACATCCGCCTGAGCAGAGTGATTGACAACCTCGAGAGGTCCAGTGAACAGTAAAGCCCCATGGGTCAGTGTTGGGGCCGGGTTGGTGGAGTGGGGCTATTTAGATGAAAGTAGGCGTTGGGATTCTAGAATGCAACTACTAGTATAATTCAAAACCAGGTTTCATGACTTTTGTTTTACTTTCACAGAATCATGTTTTTTTAATGGTCCAATTATGGTTGTGAAACCACACTTGGCTCGAATTCTTCTTAAAACCAGACTGGATTCCAGATGTTTAACTTACTGTATCAAGGCTTATCCATAGAAGCAAAACTAAGCCCCATTAAGCTTAGTAGTGAAAACATGTAGTCTGTTCCTTGTTATGTGTAGGCTGTTGTAGAACTAAATGTGTTTTTGAAGCCATCTCCATTACACAGTAGCAATAGGATTGATTAAGTGAATATATTTGGACCTTTTTTTGTATACTGTGTGAATGTGTTTTGCAGCACAAGACATGCTTTGGAATGATTGTGCTTGTGTGATAGCAAAGGGATTGAATGCTATTGTTTGTTTTGGCTGCTTTCCCAAAAGATAAATGTGTTCAACTTCTTGATTACAGTGTATCAGAAAACTTAGATTGATGTGTTGCTTAGCGCAGTTGTGTGTTAGAAACATGGGGAATAAGAAAATGAAGTTGCCCTCTGGACGTCCAGCAAAGGCATTGTGTTCTCAGGGAGAGAATATGTAAAAACAACCGTCCCACTGAATTATGTAAAGCAACCAGATCACTCCATGTTGTAGGATCTTGTAGGTCAGAATTGTAGTGTTTTTATTTTAATATTTTATTTTAATTTGAGGTTGGAGACTGAGGTCATAGTTTACTTTTTTAATTTAGTCAAACACAGCAGTACACAGAGTACTATCCTCTTAAATCTACAATAAATGAGGAATACTGTCTGATAGGGATGTTTGTAATAATGTGATATCAGAAGGAACATGTATAATCATTGTGAAAGTTCCACTGATTGGAAGGGAATCCAATCTCTTTATTCCTTATATTTTCCCTGCCCTGTGATTGTAAACCTTGAAACATATTTTTTAAACTGAAAATGGATTCATTGATGTTTCTAAGTTTTCTGTAACTGGGATGTACTTACACCTTTTTGACTTGTTTTGATGAATGATACGCACTGAGTAATTATGTATTTGCTTGCCTATCGTAAATGTCACATTCCGAATGGATGAGTTTTCATTGATTCATATGATTTGTTGGTCCACTCCTAGTGATGTTAAATAGCTTGGTTTTCCGGTGTGCTTTTTAATGTGAAACTTGAAATGTTTTTTTTTTTGTCATAGAATTTTGCCGTTTTTGTTTTTTTTTCCGCCCCATTGGTTTGTTAGTTCTGCAAAAACCCAGCGGAGGGTTCCCTGGGAACTGAGATTCAGATGTGAATGGCCGTTGCCAGTATTGGGGACCGTGTCTAATTTCACCCCAAAAGTGCCACTGCATCCCATTTCAATGCCAAGACCATGAACCCTGGAATTTCACTAGACCCGCATATTACGTTTGTTTTGTTGTTTGCGTCGCCGTGCCCATCATACTCCTGCTGTATGCTAACTTGCTCTTATGTTTTGCGTTGCTGATCAGCCGTATTCTTTCTTCACAACATTGACCAGATTGTATTACATATTGCTATTGCTTCAGAGAGTAGACCATCGGTCAGACTCAAGAAGTACAATGCAGGTATTCCAGTATTTCTCTTGAAGACCAACATACACACGTGGTATTTATTCATATTGAAAGTCTATGGCTTACATTGTGATTTTTGACGGGATGGCCTCAAATAAAGTATTCAACATATCCTAATGAAGGTATGCAGTTTTGCAAGTAAAAGTTTCAGTAATTTTGCACTGATGTATATAGACCTAGTCAATCATGATTCTGTCTGATTGAGGAGCACCTGTATAGAAACCTGTGGTCCAGGCCCATCATCTGAACAATATCGTTTCAACAGGAGCTGCGTTAGGAACATCCACTTATTCACGACATAGTGGTTATTCACTATATACAGTAGTGGACTAAGTAGTGAATGCTAGGGTTTCTAAACACTAGTTATGTAGCTAGGGTTTTTAAACACTAGATGTTTTATACACACAGACTACTATATAGAAGGTATATTGTACTGTAATGCATACGTTATTTCTCACCCTATAGGCCAAACCTGTCATGCTACAAACATGCATAAAACACTGAGTGAGTTTCTAATGTGTGTTTTCACTTTGGTTTGGGGATGTTAAATCACTGTAATAATTACTTTGTTGAATGACATCGTTATATCCATTTTTCTTTAGCTTCTACTTGAATGTTGTTGTTTTTTTGCTGTTGACTCATTGTCTCCCCATGTTTAGTAGATCAGTAAAAATGTAATCTTTTAAGAGTTTAAGGAAGTATGTTACCACTTTGAAAACATGTAGTATCGTTTTGAATTATGATTATGACACTTTGAAAATGTAAATACATTTAAATAAATGAAGTAAATGAATATTTACAGATTTATATATAAAAAATATATTATAGTCTGAACATTTCCATCCAATGGCTAATCATCTTTTAAGTTATTTGGTCCTGATTATGGCAATGAAATCCTGCTTGTCTTAGAATCTGATCATTCATCCTTGGGAACGAATTTCTTTTAAATGTACTGCTAGGGGAAAGCTGTTCATGTTATAATGTGTGATTTATATTGCTGACTTAAGGGTCTTTCTCTTAGTTTGTGTGTCTGTTTTTTAAGGGTGGGGGTAACTACTGCCTGCTGTACTCTTGTTTTGTGAGTTTGTGAGTGTGTTTTTTTTTTTCTTCTTTTGTGTTGAAGGCTTATGTGCAGCCAAATCAGAGGTCCAACAATTGATTAAATAAACATGTTACTGAATCTTTTCTTTGTCTTCATTTTGTTTTTTCTGGTTGAAGAGCTTTGATCATTCCACATCATGCTTCCACCACTACATTTTTGTGTTTTGTCATTTACACGGACACACCCTTCCACTTATTTAAACATGGAACAGAAATTGTCTTGTGTAAGTCGGCAATCGCAATAACTGATTTCTGTAAGAGCACCTGTGTGATGTAACCAGTGGGGTAATCAGATGACTAGTATCTTTATGTAAAGTCCCTGACCAGATTCCTTTGGGTGATAACCCTGTGGTGGTCAGTGTTTGAGTTGGCTCTTGATCATGGCTCTTGATCACGGATTCTACTTTGTAGGCTGGACTGGAATGGAGTCTGGCTCAACGGATGGTCTGGCTCTCTCTCTTACACCACCACCGCAGATAACCAGGCCTCTTGCCAGGTGACACAACCCCACAGTCTTTCCTAATGAACACTGCTACTGATGCTCACTGTCAGACCCCAAACCAGTGATGCAAGCAGGGACTGAAAACAGAATGTTCATTTTGGTTTGTTCTGAGCTAAAACTTTATTTTTTCGTTCCCGTTCCAGTGTTCCAAGGCCACTCCTGTTATAGAAGAACAGTTAATAACAAATGGCATTGTCTTTACAAATTGATTTATTGCCGGTGGCATAATACTAGGTTTTTTTCTGCCCAACAGTGATACTTAAATCAAAGCACTGGCTGTTAAAAACACCGCCTGAATTCAGGCATGGGACGAGATTTGAAAGTAGGCCTATACTGTATAATATTAGATCTTCAAAATTCAGGCACAGAAAATGTCCTTGCTTTAAGCCCTGTGAAGTCTAACCTATGCGTGGTGCTACCAACTGCATGTCACTAGGCCTAGATATTTTCCTAGTGTCTCTGGTAGCCTGCTATTTTACACAATGTTACAGTAATTTAGGCTATACTTGGAAAAGGTCGTTAGATAGTGTTGGATATGAAAATCTTTTTATCAACTCATAGGCTTAGCCTATTATACAGGGGAGACACTGATTCATACAATCTGACTAAATTCATCCTATAAGGGGTCTGGGGAACACTGTAAAGGCATGTGACTTTCCAAGCCTATGGACTTTTGAATAATATTCAAAGAAAGTTAATTGGAACAATACATACCAATAAAAATGTGAAAATAGTGTTTTCACTCCAAAACAAGTGAATTTGGTTTTGTTCCCGTTTTCAGTTACGTTCATCCAAAATTGTGTTAGTTTCCGGTTTCCGTTTTCGTTCTTGAGTCGTTTCTAATCCCTGGATGCAAGCCCTTATGATCAAGTCTGTCCATGTTGAATCCTTGTTGCATGAATGCAAGACAGATTTGTTGCATTAATTCATGACAGATTATTCTACCATCCATGTTGTATTGGAGAAGATTGAGCAAATAATTATGTAGGCCTATAAGCCTATGTATAAGTTTTGGAATTGTAAGTTGTACAAAACATTGCATGAAATAGAGAAATAATAGGCCGGATACATTTTCTGTTAACATCTGGACCTTTCTGGATATCTTATCTATACAAGCATTAATCGTTTTTGTTTGCAACTCAAGGTCACAAAGCCTTCATCTTTCATGAGCCTCATTTGTGAAATTTAGGAATGAATACTCTGATTTCAGAAAACTGGTCGGTAGGGCATTCCTTTGGATTGGTAGTACTTATTTGATGTTTTGCCACCAGATATTGCCCATATTTTTAGTTTTCTGAGGGGCGCACAGAGAGAGAGAGAGAGAGAGAGAGAGAGAGAGAACACTCCTTTCCCCTGCATTAAAACAGGACAAAATGTACAGTATCTACTGAAATGATGACATTGTTAACATCACTGATTATGATGCAAGTGTAGGCCATCAGAGGCAATCTCTTCGTTGTCTGGTCAAGGTCTCAGCAATCAGGAGAGGAGGCTTTTGGTCCAACAGATCAATGTGAAATAATAGTGCACATGATGTCTAATGCTTAGATTTTCTCTGATGTCTTAACCATTAGATCCCACATTCAGTTGCATTAAAAAAAAGTATTCTTATTTTTATTTCTATATAGCTAATTCTTTCCTTCGATGAATCAGTCATAGACCTGCAGCTTGGTGAGAGTTGAGAGGGCAGAGCTGAATTCTGCTCCAAACCAAATAACTGCAGAAAAATCATAGGCCTGTGTTTCTCACAGTTGGTCAATCAGATATGGCTTATTAAAGCTGTTAAGAGTGCACAAAGGAGTGCACAAAAGCTTAGTAGGCTAGGGGCTAAAACATAAGCCGTCTGATTGGGCACACCTCTAAAACGTACTCTCATTGATCGATTGTCATTGGCCAAAGCTCGCATCAGTAGCGTTGAAAGGGCGGTCTCAACGATAGCGCCTTTCCCTATTGGATTATTTTGTTGTCTGTCAGTATTGCATGTCAGAAGACTCATTCCTCGGCTGATGTGAGACCAGTCTAAGCAGCCAATCAAGTAGAGTAATACCGATGGTGCGCCGTTGCCATATCATTGCGACATGTCCTGGAGGGAGAATATTCAAAAGGACAAAATAGGACACTGAACTTGTGTCACCTTGAAGAACTTGATTCAGATGCTTTCAGTGATAACCTACACAATATCTAGAACGCATTTGCACATCTTTAAGATACATGCATAGGCTGTGAAATGCGAGCCTATCATAGGCTATGTGCTGTAGCGTTGTCATTATGAAAGCAACACGTATTGATTATGGCCTAATATTCTTTTTGGCAAACAGAGCATACCTTTTTCATGTCTAACACCATTTCCAAATGTGTTACATAGTAGGCTAGCCTAGTCTAGGCATTATAGGCGAGTCTATAAGCTATTAGGCCTACAGTGTTAGAAATTATTGGAATCAATTATGCTGACAAAAGTAAATGTAACAATTCAGTCAACATTATATTTTATAATTTATCAACGAACAGTTTAAAAACAAATGATTAATTCAAAGGTTCTATTTTGCTAAGCGGAGGACAGGAGGGAGGGCACTGATCTATAAAGAACACAGTGAGGGAGGGGTATTGACGCCGCGTGTGTCATCTGGGGGCGGAGACTAAGGGGCTGTCTAGATTACCTCCGTAGCTGCAAGGAAGTGGAACATGACAGTGTGCATGACTCTCTAGGTTACTGTCCTGTTGAATACGTCCGTGTGCTCTAGCGTTGTCCCCCTCACAACCTTACGTTTTAAAGGACATCTGGTGTGGTCTTGTGTGAACGTGTCCGCAATGCCGAAAGACATCGACGGGAAGAGCATAGAAATCATGGAGTCGAAGGCGATGTGGTACCCAGACTCCAAGAAGAACACACAGATGGATCGGTTCAGGTCGCAGGTGAATCGAGATTTCGGGCTTAATCTGGGTAAGTGTGTTAGCTGCTGATGTTACTCCTGCCGCTAACCACTGTGCCACTGACAAGTGTTGAATAGCAGTCATTCATAAACATGACTTGTCTAGTCTAGTATACTAGTGTGTCTCTGTGTAGGCTATGTAGGATCCTCACATAAACTTTCCTGTCTCTCTTTTATGATGTAATCCGCAGACGTGAATCGCAAGCAGCATTGTTGCAGTAAGAAGCTTTAGGAGCTCATTCTCTCATAGACGCGTTGTACATTTTTGTTAAGCACTAAAAAAGCTATTCAGTTTGTCTTTTTCATTTGAGTTAGTTAATAGGCTACTGTGGAGGCTAAAAGATACCGTTTGATTGCAGCCCTGAAGGCTATGGCCATCTTTCATAAATTTAGGGTTATGTCTAACCTCAACTTTCCTCACTCAGAAAACATTAGCTGAATATCATATATTTTTTACTTTGCATTACCAAGTAGCCTATATTTGAAGTAGAGTTAATATTCCTTTAATTTAATTAATGCTATCGACACAAAGTTCTCCTGTGATGGTTGTAATGTCTGTTTCATTTGCAGCCAACTATGATGACCTCTACCAGTGGTCCATTCAGAACTACCAAGAGTTCTGGGCAGAGGTGTGGAGGTTTTGTGGGGTAGTCAGCTCAAGGAAGTATGAAGAGGTACAGTCTCGTTAAGTTTCTGAAGTGAAATGCACTGTTGTGTACCCAATGCTACAATGAGGGTCCTCATTATATAGGCTACAGTCAACTATGGGGGACTGGACAATGCATAGCCACACTCACCCCCCTCCACTAACCCTGGGAAAAGAAGGGAATTGTTCCTTCCTCAGTCATGCATGCATCCGCAGTGGGGTCCAACTGAGTTATTCTAGTGCTATCACAACATGTGGCCTACTCCTCCCCTTAGAAATTACATGGCTAAAAGATCAACTGCTACGTGGCCAGATGACAACATATGTGTCTTCACACCTTAGGCATTGTTATACGACTTCCTAAACTGCTCTTGTGTGTGGTGTTGACGGGACAAGTAAATCAAGGGGAACCAGTATAGGGTTGCAAAATTCCGGGAATTTTCAAAGTTGGAAACTTTCCATGGGAATTAACGGCAATATACGGAAATTAACGGGAATGAACGGGAATTAATGGGAATAAACTGGGAATTTTTAATATGGGAAGTTAGTCTATAACAGGGAACTTAAATGTAGTGGACAAAACCCCATCTTGCAGCATAATATTAGTTAAAACAACCTGATTTAATGCAATTTCAGTCAAATTTCTACCATGCACATATAATGCCAATCCCATGCACACAGCAATCAGCATAGGCTACTAGACATAAAGGAAACCTATGGTATGCTCATGTGCATGGGGAAAAATCAATTCCCAGTGAAAATGTCATCTCATGTATTCCCACAAATTGGTGTGAAACTGGGCTTAAGTTTGCAAACAGAGTTGCCCAGTTATGGGCTTGTCGCCACTTTTGTCCTCATTCAAATGGGTGTACGTCATTTTGCATAAACTGTAATGGGACGATTAATCTGTCTGATTAAGCTTGACAATTTATATATAATTTACATAATCTATAAGGTTTGGTTGGGGTGTTATGTTGTGTCATTGTATTTTTTATTTATTTTACCCTTTTCTGGGATTCTAACTGAACAAACTGATAGTCAGTCAATGTTCCAACCAATTGGATTTTGTTGTTGAGTGGCATGGTGTATCTTGGGCAGTTCAGTGGTTTCTGTGTTGCTATCTTAGCACGCTAGTAAACCATAGGCAGAGAATGGGATTCCTGCTAGCATGGTAGCTAGCTTTGTATGCTAAGATAAGCGAAAATACGAACAAACAAATCATATTGCTTATTACGAAACAGAATGTTAATGTCTGTATACTGTATGAAACAGTAGGAATTACCAAAAAGTCCCAGTTAATTCCCATTAATTCCCATAATTTCCTTTAATTCCATGAAAGTTTCCAATTTGGAATATTTCCAAAATTCCGGAAATTTACCGGAACTTTTCCGCCCCTTTGCAACCCTAAACCAGTATGATGAATATGCATTTTAGTGCAGTGCCATTGTAGCCTTACCTATGTTCTATGTGGTATGAACTGATAGTCAGGAATTCCAGAGAATATGTTACACTTGAACAATTATTCTCTGCTGAAGTCTTATGTTGTAAGGAGTGGTTGTGTGAATAGTTAAGTATTTTTCTGGGCAGTGATGGCAACATGAAGTAAAATCTGAGGCTGTAAACAAGATTGCTTTATGGGAGGTTTATTTAGCTCTCACATGATTACATTACCCCCACACATCATGTGCAATGTAATATTTGTCTTGCCACACCTTTGGACGAACAGGAGCTGAGAAGGAAGTTGTATAGAAATGGACTCTGCACAGGAATTTCCCGTTTAATTAATATACAGGCGGGCACAGATACATTCTTACATCATTTTCTTTACATGTCAATTTGACCCAAAGCTAGAGTCCTGTTGCTCAGAGTAAACAACTATTGCTACCCTTACACCAGAAGACTTTGGCAAGATTTGGGAAAGATTCTTGAAAGATTGGAGTCTTTTAACTAATGCCCCCCATTCAAGCTTTACTCAAAAGACTGCAATCTTTCAAGAATCTTTCCCAAGTCTTCTGGTGTAAGGATGGCTTTAGTTGCCCTAAAGACAGGACTGCATTTTGGTCATTTCATATCACATGCTGATCATTCATAATTTGACCCCCTGTGTGTCTGTTTTCCCCCAGGTCATCGATGTGTCAAAGAAGATATCAGAGGTGCCTGAGTGGTTTAAAGGCAGTCGACTAAATTACGCTGAAAACCTCCTCAAACACAAGGACCAGGACAAAGTAGCTCTATATGCTACCAGTGAGTTCAGCTTTTTTATTTCAGTTTTAATCTCAGTTGCGATGATGTGATGTGCTAATGGAATGCCTTACTGAAGAGAAATCAAGCAGCTCACTTGAGGGTCATCATCTCCCATGGTTAATCAGCATGTCAGTTTGATAATGCTGCCTTTGGTCCTTTAACCAATGCTTATTATGGTCTGATTACTTTATATTTGACCTAATAGGGTGTGGTGAAGCAATATACAAATTAAGTGGCATAATATCTGAGACATAACTTCAGGCCTATTATCAATATGTTGTGTCAGTGCTTGTGTTACTGTTGCCACTTGTCAGGGTGGACAGTGTGCCCTAACCAGTCACCCTCATGTTTTGATGGTTCACCATTTTATGATGAGAATAATTTCCATCTGAGGTCCAGGGCTCATACGTGCTGGTAGGCTCATACCTGTTTGTATTCTTATCTCTTAGATTGCGTTGTCTTCTGGAAAGTATCCGTAGGCTGACATTAAGGTGGCTATCTGTATGGATAATACCTCTGTTTACCTTAAGCATGCCAAGGTCCTGCTCTTAAAAATAGCAACACAAGGCTATGTCTCCTCCCCCAAAGATAGAATCAGTCCGGTTTGGGGTGACGTTAAATTAAATCAATACCCTGGCTCCTTAATTTGATTTGTTGCCGCGGTGTTTAGTCCATGACGTTCCTCCTGTGATTTCTCATATCTTAATGGATGGGCTGCCCCGTCCAGCTGATGCGGTTAGCGAGCTCCTCGTGGCCCATTTAATTACGAGAGTGCCATTGATCAGGCAGGCTGTAAGGCATCAGTGCAGGAGCCAAGGCGGGCGGAGATGATCCGATGCCCTCTCTCTCTTCATCTCTCCCTCTCTCCATCTCTCTCTCTCTCTCTCTCTCTCTCTCTATCTCCCACCGTTAGGAAGGGAGGGATGTGAGAGATGGGAGCACTGTGTGCGGAGAGGAGAATGACTCGCACACGCAGGTTCAGATGGGCTGAAGGGCGATGGGGGAAATGGAAATGGATAGATTCTCAAACTATTTGAAAGCAATTTCTTTTTTCCAGCAGTGATGGTCGAGTTTGAGTGTATGTCACACCTCAGGAGTGGCATGCACACAGAATTTGACTGCAAAGATACAGACACTCATGTAAACAAAGATAGCACATTGAGCAAAAACAAAATAGAAAAAGAAACATCAAAACAAATAAAAGTCCCAGGTTGAATATGTTGGGTTGGGGTCACACAGCTATATATACTGTTTGTGTAGATGTACCTTTTTGTCTTCTGTCTTGTGGAGATGAATTAAGACTTGCTGATTAATAGCATCTTTATTTGGTTTTATCCCACTGAATAATGTTGGGTAGTTTTCCATTGTGCACATGAACAGTTCTTTCTCTCTCCCTCTTTATTTAGCGGAGGCAAGCGAAGACATCACCAAGGTGACGTTTGGCGAGCTGAGGCGCCAAGTGGCGCTGTTTGCCGCCGCCATGAGGAAGATGGGTGTGCGGACAGGAGACAGGGTCGTGGGTGAGTCTCCCGAGCGTTCTCATCTGGGGTCAGGGGTCAGAGGAGATATGACAGCTACCACGGGACAAGCTGTCTGCCGGAGAGATGCGGGGGGTCGAGGGGCGCACCACTCCTCTGCCGGTGACTGACTCGAGCTGGTCTGGGCTTTGGGGTATCAAGGGAGAGCTGGGACAGATCTCGTATTTCTGTCTCGTCTTCAGACTGTGAGGGCAGCTCCTCAGGGCAGTGCAAGAGCAGTTATCTCTCTTCTCAAACACATGGTTCTGAGTCAGTCGGTAGAACAATAATCTGAATCACTTTGAGATAGTATGCTGATCATAGCTGCTTATCTGATCAAAACACAGCTGTGAGTCAGCCTGTAAAACGTGGCAAAATTATTTTTAAAAAAAATTGCTTTGACACAATTTGCTAATCATAGCCGCATTCCTTGTATTGTGTCTAGCAATGCTGGTTTCCTTAAAAAACCCAAATGACATCTTGGCTCCCTGATTGGTGTCGGCACACTGTTCTGGCCCACGTCCACGCTGTGATTGGTCAGGCGAGGCCAAGCCCCCTGGTCCTTTTGGCCTGTCTACTGGAATCCCACAGTGGGCAGTCTCTGTGTGAATGTATGGGGGCCTGTGTTGGTGAGCTCTCCACAGCCACTGAATGCGGCTATTGGAATAGAACACAGCCTGGTCTATTCAGGCATATGTTAATATGGCCTTAGCCTCTCAGATAGAACTTAGCCTTGAGAAACTCAATCTTGCTCAAACATTGTTTTACTTTTCTTGCATTTGTAACTGTACTTGTGTTGTGATTATATTCAGATTGTGTTGTGATTATATTCAGATTATACATCCAGAATCAGTGTTTATGCTCACTGTCACAGTAACAGGTTTTTGTCTGTTGATGTCTGTCTCTAAATGGATGTGTGTATGTGCCTCTGAGTGAGCATGAGGTGCTGAGGCTGTGCAATATGACCAAATTCTCATATCTCGATAGAAGGGTCATTTCATATCCCCATAACAATACATATTAGAATGAATCTGTTATTTCAGTGTATAGTTTGTATAACTAACCACATGGAATAGGCCTTTTTCCTTTTTACATTTTGAAATGTACACAAATAAAGCCTACAATGCAAAGGGAATCCCACAGATTTTACCGTACAAAGAGGAGCAATGACCAGTCAGGAACACGTGGCTGTCAAGGCCTTCTCTATTCCACCCAAATCCATAAGCAAACACATGAGGTAGCATCACCATGGACAGCAAGGGTCAATCACAGAATTGTGACACAGCTCTAGACTGTGTGTGTGTGTGTGTGTGTGTGTGTGTGTCTGTGTGTGTGTGTGTGTGTGTGTGTGTGTGTGTGTCTGTGTGTGTGTCTGTGTGTGTGTGCGCGTGTCTAACTTGATTGTCTGGATTGAGCAGATCCCTTAGTGATGTCATTGGGTGAGGCTGGGAGACTTACTTACTGACTCACGCACTCACTCCTAATAGAGATGAGGATTTTTATTGGCCACTCGCCCCTTCAGAATGGCCCCTTTAGCGTGATATGAAGGGAGCGTACAAAATCCTTCTTATGCAAATGATTCGCATCAGTCTGTCTTTATGTCTTCTTTAATTCATTCATTCTTTTTCACATTACTTGTTGACTCTACTCTCCCTGCTCTTCATTTCTCTCTGTCCCCTTGTGAGTAATACTCTATTTATATAACCAGAAATTGAAACTGATTTTATACGGACTTTCCTGAGGTATATTGAAGTTATGAGCTCCAGTGCTTGCCTGTTAAAACGCCTCGTTTCCCAGAGAGTGAGGATGTTGTTATAAAGCCAACAGAGCCATGCCGGCTATGTGTCAATTTGAGACGTCACGGTGCCAGCAGGACAACACATCAGTCCGGATTTACGTTTTGTCACAGGGATCCATAAATTGGCCATCCATAAGTTCCCTCCTCTCTCGCTCTCTTACTCCACCAAGCCCCCTCCTCTCTCTCTGTGTGTGTGTGTGTGTGTGTGTGTGGAATTGATGACGAGAGCGCAAAAGAGAGTGGGGTGGGGAGCTATTGGAAATGGGAGCCGTTGCCGTGTGGCCTTGCTCTGCTGCTTGATTAAGTGTGATCTGTCCCCAAGGGGCGGCGGAGAATATATAGCCACTTTAAAGATTAAGAGCGTCCAGCTTTATGAGTGTAGTCCATCCGCCTAATGGAAGCGGGCCATTACACTTTTGTCAGTGCTGTGGTTTCTGTCCACCTTGTAGAACAGAACAGAATGGTTATGAGAAGGTGACCGATGACAGATGAGTCATTTTAATATGTCACCTTGTTACCCACCATGTCGTTGTCTCAAAATAGTCTGTTGGTTTCAAGGATGTTGTGAGAAAAGGACTTGAGTCGGCTGCGGTGTGTTTTTATGTAATAAAAGGCCGAAGACCATACTGTAGAGAACAGACAAAACAGCTCGGAGCTGGAGGATAGCAGCCATGTCACGACACCGTATCTTCTGTAGAATTACTTTTAAAAAGAGATAACAAGATAATATTAACATCAACAAGTGCATAACATTATCTTGGATAGTTGTTATCAAGTGTTCTTTATACCTAGTATCCTCCCTTACACATGGAGGATACCAGAGAACTAGAGGGCAATAGCCATGCTTAGAGCAATATCATACTGTACTATACTAGAGGGTAATAGTCATGCTTAGGGCAATATCATACTATTTACTAGAGGGCAATAGTCATGCTTAGGGCAATATCATACTATACTAGAGGGCAATAGTCATGCTTAGGGCAATATCATACTAGAGGGCAATAGTCATGCTTAGGGCAATATCATACTATATTCTAGAGGGCAATAGTTATCCTTAGGGCAATATCATACTATTTACTAGGGTAATAGTTTTTATCCTTAATGTGATTAATTTAGTTGTACAGCTAAAAAAAGTCCTTCAACCTACAGTTGAATAACATAGCACGTCTCGTTGGAATACTGCTGATTGTTGTGGTCGTGACTCTCCTAGCGTCATATCTGTCCAGTGAGCACCGGATAAGTGGAGCCAGGCCTTATTGGAGATACATGCTGGGGAGTTGTTGTTGAGTTCCTGTATGGATTGAGTCGGTGGAGCACATAACGGGTTTGTTCTCCTGCGTTTGTCTCTGAACCTGTTAGGAGATTACCAGGTCACTGTGTCACGGTGCGGCCCAGCCTTAGCTGCCCTGTCTTAGGAAGTCAGGGTGCACATGCACACTAGTCTGACACCATACAGAGTACATACAGTGAGTGCACTGCATACTATACAGACATACAGTGAGTGCACTGCATACTATACAGACATACAGTGAGTGCACTGCATACTATACAGACATACAGGGAGTACAAATACACATACTTTTGTGGCCAATTTCCTGTGCAAGGACTAAGCCTAGTTCTAGACTAAAACCAATTTTAGTGTACATTTCCATTTTAGTCTTGGACTAGGCTACCTCATAGTACAGATAACTGCTCCTACATGTTTTTACCCAAGGACGTATGTACTGCTATTGTCTCTTCTTCTGTCTTCTTGTGAGTAATACCTTATTTGTATTCACCCCTTGCAAGTGACGTCACGTTTTGTTCGCGCCACAGGAAAATAGCCTAGTGGACGGCAAGAACACGAATCAAATCAATGGGTTGTAATGGGACATATCGCACACATCATTATAGTGAGATTTAACCGTAGTAATGCCCTTCCACGACTGTTGGCTTATTGTTTGGAATACAACAACATCCCATGTTCTTGCATAGATATATTTTGGTTTGTTTTCTTTGTGTTTCGGGAGTATTTCAACCACAATTGCATGCTTATCTCCTCAGTGTATGAAGCACAGCAGCGGTTGCTATAGCAACCATAGACTCTGAACAGGACGGCAGATAGCACTTAGGCAAAGTCTTTGGCAAGATCTGAATGTAAACAGATAATACCGTTCAAGTTTTTTTTTATTTCCTATTTCTTTCAATTCTTTAACTTAAGACATGTAAGTAGGTTTATTCGCTGGGCAACGTACAAACTGACGAGTTACATTAGCCCTAGCACTATGAGCTACGATAAACGTTAGCTAGAATAGCTAGCTTCTAAGTGTGGCAGCTAGTTATTATTTCATGTTCTGATATGACATTCTTAACGTTTTGACTATGTTACAACTGATAAAAGCAAGACAAATAAAGTAACCAAATCGCTTTGCAATATTTTAGTCCAGAAATACTTATGGGTGTTCATTTACCATAATGTTAATTACAGTAGCTTAACGTAACGTTATCTCCCCTTGCTGTTACCACCAGTTTTAATAACTTTACATTTGCGATCATGACCCATTTCATCTAACAACACCACTGGCATCTTCTTTGACTATCAGACCCCAAACAGCAATACATTGAACTACAAAGATGTTATAGTAATGGTGTTCAGTTCATCATAATCTTTATGACATAATGTAATTTGCCGTCCGTCTCCCATCTTTTTGCCGTCCAGCATGGAGTCACGTGACTTAAGTCACGTGTCTGCAAGGGGTGAATAACCAGACATTGATTTGAGATTTTATACACTTTCCTGCTTTGAAGCCTAATTTCTGAGCTTTATTGATGTTAAGAGCTCTGTACTTACCTGTTACACATACTCACACAAACATTGTAACATGAATTTTGTCATACTCATAAGGGCATAAGAGTTGTTGTTGTTGTGCGTGGGCTTGCGAATGCTCTGCAATGAGTTCCTGCTGCTCTTGTCACTTACCACTCCCTCTGAGAGCTGTATCTGATAGTCAAAGTGTAATCTTTCCATTGGTTAAACTTCACTTCCTCTCTTTCTTGCGCCCCCTCTCTCTCTCTCTCTCTCTCTCTCCCCCATCTACCTTTTCTCTCTCTCCTCCAGGATACCTGCCCAATGGAGTCCATGCAATAGAGGCCATGCTTGCTGCCGCCAGTATAGGAGCCATCTGGAGCTCCACATCCGTAGACTTTGGAGTGAATGTAAGACCCCGGGGGTCAGAGGGTTGAGGGAGGTGAGGGGCCAGTAAGAAGTATGGGGTCATGGTGTATATAGACATTCACATTAGTTTGTGTGCACCCCTGGTAATTGGTGTATTGTCTTAATTAAGATGCGTTGGACGGCTGTATATATAGACATAAGTACTGGTCTTTGTGTGCATATGCTCTAAATGTAGGTGTGCATACCGAGCTACAAATCTATACACGCTTAATACACACAGTCACCCTTTAATCTTATGGGTATATATGTAGTAAATTAACAACTTGTCGTAGGCCCACAGTTTTCTGCATGAGAACGA
Organism: Alosa alosa; assembly: GCF_017589495.1. Lineage (NCBI taxonomy): Eukaryota > Metazoa > Chordata > Actinopteri > Clupeiformes > Clupeidae > Alosa > Alosa alosa. The sequence continues at coordinate 21,714,032 of NC_063193.1, read as the reverse complement.
ATGGTGTTCATGTCCATGCGCATGCGCTTGTCCATTCAGACACTGTCCACGCACATACACACACACACACACACACACATACACATGCGAACGCGTGCAAGACGGGCTCTAGTCTATATAGAAAGACCCTGAGGCAGTGTAGCTGCTCTGTAAATAGGACGGTCTGCATTGTTACCTGTTACCGCATGAGTGGCTATCTAGGCCCCGTGCTGTGCACAGCTTATACTGCCACCCTGTGGACATATCAGAAAACTGCACCATACAAAAAATCTCCTCTAGGGGGAGGTCTTACCGTGTTGTTTGCAGGTTTAATTTGAATTAGCAACAACTTTGTCTTATATATTTATGTGCCACTGAGGATGGAGTAACTTTAGTGTGTGTGTGTGTGTGTGAGAGTGTGCGTGTTTGATGAGTTAGTGTGGCATATGTGTTTAGGTCATGTCTGCTTCTAACTATGTTACCATCTCTGTGGCATTGCAGGGCGTGTTGGACCGCTTCTCTCAAATCCAGCCCAAACTCATCTTCTCAGTACCGGCTGTCAGATACAACTGCAAAGTGCACGACCACATGGACAAACTCATCAGTGTGGTCAAAGGTACAGCACAGAGCTTGGTGCAGAGACAGATAGACCAATCCTCACCACAGCTACAAGGCTACAGTTGACTTATAATCACACTGATTGGGCACTGTATTGAGCTGTCTAGATAGTACAGATTTGATTCTGAAATATGTATGTACGTGTGTGTTTCAGGACTCCCAGATTTGGAGAAGGTTGTCATTATTCCTTATGTCTGCTCTAGACAAGAAATTGATTTGTCCAGAGTCCCAAACAGGTGAGCCGTGTATACACTCTGTGCACATTTGCGTGTGTGTGTGTGTCTGTGTGTCTGTGTGTGTGTCTGTGGATAGAGTTTGTATGGTGTGGGTGAGGTGTATTGTGTGTGGACTCTGTATCTGACTTCTGACCCCCCTCCTTCCTTCCTTCCTCTCTTTCTTGCGCCCTCTCTCTCTCTCTCTCTCTCTCTCTCTCCCCATCTACCTTTTCTCTCTCTCCTCCAGGATACCTGCCCAATGGAGTCCATGCAATAGAGGCCATGCTTGCTGCCGCCAGTATAGGAACCATCTGGGCTCCACATCCGTAGACTTTGGAGTGAATGTAAGACCCGGGGGTCAGAGGGTTGAGGGGAGGTGAGGGGCCAGTAAGTATGGGGTCATGGTGTATATAGACATTCACATTAGTTTGTGTGCACCCCTGGTAATTGGTGTATTGTCTTAATTAAGATGCGTTGGACGGCTGTATATATAGACATAAGTACTGGTCTTTGTGTGCATATGCTCTAAATGTAGGTGTGCATACCGAGCTACAAATCTATACACGCTTAATACACACAGTCACCCTTTAATCTTATGGGTATATATGTAGTAAATTAACAACTTGTCGTAGGCCCACAGTTTTCTGCATGAGAACGAATGGTGTTCATGTCCATGCGCATGCGCTTGTCCATTCAGACACTGTCCACGCACATACACACACACACACACACACACACACACACACACACACACACACACATACACATGCGAACGCATGCAAGACGGGCTCTAGTCTATATAGAAAGACCCTGAGGCAGTGTAGCTGCTCTGTAAATAGGACAGTCTGCATTGTTACCTGTTACCGCATGAGTGGCTATCTAGGCCCCGTGCTGTGCACAGCTTATACTGCCACCCTGTGGACATATCAGAAAACTGCACCATACAAAAAATCTCCTCTAGGGGGAGGTCTTACTGTGTTGTTTGCAGGTTTAATTTGAATTAGCAACAACTTTGTCTTATATATTTATGTGCCACTGAGGATGGAGTAACTTTAGTGTGTGTGTGTGTGTGTGTGTGAGAGAGTGTGCGTGTTTGATGAGTTAGTGTGGCATATGTGTTTAGGTCATGTCTGCTTCTAACTATGTTACCATCTCTGTGGCATTGCAGGCGTGTTGGACAGCTTCTCTCAAATCCAGCCCAAACTCATCTTCTCAGTACCGGCTGTCAGATACAACTGCAAAGTGCACGACCACATGGACAAACTCATCAGTGTGGTCAAAGGTACAGCACAGAGCTTGGTGCAGAGACCGTATAGACCAATCCTCACCACAGCTACAAGGCTACAGTTGACTTATAATCACACTGATTGGGCACTGTATTGAGCTGTCTAGATAGTACAGATTTGATTCTGAAATATGTATGTACGTGTGTGTTTCAGGACTCCCAGATTTGGAGAAGGTTGTCATTATTCCTTATGTCTGCTCTAGACAAGAAATTGATTTGTCCAGAGTCCCAAACAGGTGAGCCGTGTATACACTCTGTGCACATTTGCGTGTGTGTGTGTGTCTGTGTGTCTGTGTGTCTGTGTGTGTGTCTGTGGATAGAGTTTGTATGGTGTGGGTGAGGTGTATTGTGTGTGGACTCTGTATCTGACTTCTGACCCCCCTCCTTCCTTCCTTCCTCCCTCTCTCTCTCTCTCTCTCTCTCTCTCTCTCTCTCTCTCTCCCCCCCATCTCCAGTGTGTACCTGGAGGATTTCCTTGCTACAGGGATGGAGGGAGACCATCCGCCACAGCTGGAGTTCGAGCAGCTGCCCTTCTCTCACCCCCTGTTCATCATGTACTCCTCGGGGACCACTGGCGCCCCCAAGTGTATGGTGCACTCCGCAGGGGTAAGAACCACTGACTGCCCCCCAGCTCCCAGCCAGCCCAATACACAATGCCTAGGCTCAGCCACTGGCTGATTTAAAAACTCCTCCACTCGACACCGTTCCCTCAGATAGTTTCCCTTTCTTCATCTGATCTGACAGACATCAATCAATCAATCAAACCATGTTGAAAATTACAGTCATGTCATTTGTCTTCTAGCTATTTTACTGAATTGATTTTGTTTTGTAGAAGAGAAAAGATGAGTGACAGGTCATTGATACAATGCTTTCTCCTAATGCTTAGATATGGTTTAGTGTATTCCCCAGTTAATTTATGGTGTGAACGGTGGTGCATAGGAAACAGGAAACGGTGGTGCATAGGAAATAGGAAAAGATCAGTCAATGCACATGTTTGAGCTGTGTGATACTGCGCAGGGAGACTCCCTTGTTCTCACTTCTCACTAGTTTTAGCTGGATCAGCAGAGCTCCCCTGGGTACCGAGCTTATCAGGAGGATGGCACAAGAGATGCAGAGCAGAGGGAAGAGGCATCTCCCCAGATACACTCAGACACACTTCCCTTTAGGGATGCACATGGGAGCACTCACACACAGATATATGTGCACGCACACACACACACACACACACACACACACACACACACACACACACGCAGATAGAGTCAGAGGCTATACTCAAATACAGATGGAGAAACCAGGTTTCAGAAAGTAGAAGTCCTACCCTGTATTTCTTCCATCCTTTCTCTAATTAGCACAACTCTTCTGCCAAGTAGATGAGTTAATTAGTGAAGTCATCTGCACAGTGGGCAGATAGAACCAATCTATGGTAGGACTTTTACGATCTAACTCCAGGTTTTTCCACCTCTGAACTGTGCCCGTGCCATTTCGGCAGCATTGATCCACACGCAGAGTGTTTACCATCTTCATCCACCAGGTGGCACTCCGAGACAGTGGACAGAGTTGACTCTCCCTGTCAGAGCCCACACGTTGCACCTCCCTTTCATCTCAGAGATGTGCAGAATTCCAGGTGTAACTTATGAGATGCTCTGCCGTCTTTTTACCCCACCACCACCACCACCACCACCACCACCATCCCCCGTCATTTTAAAAGGAGCTCCCACCAGGCGGCTGAACGAACAAAAGTCTGCGCGCAGAAAAGAATTGTAAAATCTTGCCCTTGTTTGTGTGTTTGTTCGCTCTGACATCCCCGAGTTGCACATGCCCCACAAACAGCTCCACGGCTTTGTGTTGGCAGAAGCAGGAGCAGGAGTGTGATGGTTACAGGGATGTGCTGTGCTGCTTGGGTTTTGGGGGCAGTTTTATTTTGTGGCTGCTTCTCTACCTAAACAGAATGCTGGATGTCACCCGCTCTCCTACACACCTTCTCTTTCTCCCCCTCTCTCCTTCTCACTTTCTTCCTCTCTCTCTCTCTATCTCTCTATCTCTCTCTCTCTCTCTCTCTCTCTCTCTCTCTCTCTCTCTCTCTCTCCTTCTGCTGGAGGGATAATTAGATACTTGTGAACATGTGTGGAGGAGCAGCCATTCAGACCTGGGCCCGTTCTCGCTCGCGCCCGCCCGTCAGTCAGCGCTAGCAATTAAAGCTAACGCCTAGCACCTTGTTAGGCTCATTTTAAAGAGGCGGCGACTGTCAGCCTGAAGAGGGCTGCTGCCGGGCGAGCGAAGAAAAGGAGCAGAGAGAGAGAAAAGGGAGGTGTATACGATGATGACATTTACCCCCCTCCTCCTCTTTCTTCTTCTTCTTCTTTTTCTTCGTCTCTGTTCAATGGGAGGCAGCTGACTTCCTCTCGGCGGTGGCTTCATACTGTAATTACCTCCCTGCGGCGAGGTGAGAGAGAAGCCTGGGCGTATCTGTGTCATTCACGGAGCAGATTGAAATGGGCGCTCGCCACGCACTTAACCCGCATGCTTTTTTTCCCCCCTTTTTTTCCCCAACGCAGCACAAGGTTGTTTATGCACTCGTGTCAACCTTCAAAGACTACCCGGCGAGGTATGGCACGAGAGGTCCATGTTAAAGAGAGATAGGATGGTGTCGAGATAAGGGCCTCCTCCAAAATCTGTGCTCTTCCTGGGGAGATGAATGAAAAGGTTGGGGGGTGTGGCGATGGAGGTAGCTTCTTTTGGGTGTTTTCCTTGTCTGTCAGGTTATGAACACTAATGCTGACCAGTAGCAAAGAGGGACACTGATGATGACCCTGTTATTAACTGGAGTAGACACAAACTGTTTCTTCTTTTGATGATCTTCGTGCTCTCTCTCTCTCTCTCTCTCTTTGATGTAGGGGACCCTCATTCAACACTTGAAGGAGCATATACTCCATGGCAACATGACCAGCAGTGACGTCATCATTTACTACACTACGGTATGCCAGCCGTCATTCCTCAGCAGGGTTCTCACTCTCTCACAGGCTTTCTCTTTCACACACACTCTCTCTCTCTCTCTCTCTCTCTCTCTCTCTCTCTCTCTCTCTCTCTCTCTCCTTTTACTCTGTCTCTCCTCCTCTCAACTATAATTTTCTCTGTCGCACTGAGGCTGAGTGTCAGAGCACAGAGAGGCGACCCCTCAGCCAGCCAATTATTTTTGGCACCCAGGGATATTATTTTAAAAGCAGACACCCACCATAGAATGGTGTGTGTGTGTGTGTGTGTGTGTGTGTGTGTGTGTGTGTGTGTGTGTGTGTTTGTGTTTGTATGTGCGCTGTTGTTGTGAAATGTGTTTCTGACTGTTTGTGTTGCTCTGCTAAATATAATCTCCCCCTATAGTGCGCCTTTTCAACGGTCAGCGTTTGAAAAGGTCGTTTCAAAAGAAGGCAAAGCGTCCTCAGACAGACAGTCTGTGGAAATGACAGAGTGAGGAGGAGGCTGTCATCTCCAGCATCTCTCACTGAGCAACGAGCAGGCCTCCATATTCATGCAACTTAGCCAGAACTTTTCTCTACTTAAGTAATGAGGCCATAGGACATTGCCAGTATAGGCTCAGTTATTTTACATTGTAGGCTCAACACGAGAGCTTAGTATGTGTAGGAAATACAATTAGCCATACTTTGTAAGTAATAACCACAACAAACGTAAGGGAGTTCAAATTCTGTAAGAGTGAATGAGACGACTTCTCTTAAAATTACCTTTTCAAGCGCTGACCGTTCGATAAGCGCACTATAGGAGGAAATGCGATTTAGCAGAGCAACAGAATGTGTGTCTCTCTTTCACCTCACAAGATGGCAATTAGTATATTTTTGATGGTGAATGGAAAGTGATTGACCATGAGCAGGATGTGGGGGTGCCTGATGTGTGTTCCAACCCTGTGTTTTTCCCACTGTCTCCTTCCAGACGGGCTGGATGATGTGGAACTGGCTGGTGTCGTCGCTGGCCGTTGGGGCCTCGGTGGTGCTGTACGACGGCTCGCCTCTGGTGCCCACCCCCAACGTGCTCTGGGACCTGGTGGACGAGCTCGGGTAAGAGGAGAAGGGCTGGACGCTGGGGAGCGGGGGAAGACAAAAAGGCACCTGCAGTATTTGAAGCCTCTCCTGTGTGGCTTTCCTATCAGCCTGTGCAAGTTTCCTGCAAGCTGCAGTTTTACTCACCTCCTACCAAAACACTGGGCTGGCTGTGTCGCCATAGCGCTGTTATCTGTTATGGGGGCATGGGGTCTGGAGAAGAGGAAGCCCTGTGGAACAGCAGGGCTGAGAGGGCACTGGAGAGGCCACATGACTGTGGGGAGCCGGAGGAGGTGATGGTAGGTGGGGGTTGGGGGTGGGGAGCCGGAGGAGGTGATGGTAGGTGGGGGGGGGGGTGGGGAACCGGAGGAGGTGATGGTAGGTGGGGGGGTGGGGAGTCAGAGGAGGTGATGGTAGGTGGGTAAGGGGTGGGGAGATGGAGGAGGTGATGGTAGGTGGGGAGCCGGAGGAGGTGATGGTAGGTGGGGAGCCGGAGGAGGTGATGGTAGGTGGGGTGGTGGTGGTGCTCTGGATGAGTTGATCAGAGTGGAGGAGGATGACAGGGGGAGGACAGGAAGTCACTCGCCAGTCACCACGGGTGCTCCACAAGACGTCATTAACGTCTCGTTTGCATGAGGTGCCACTGCCCCTTACGATACCATCAGCCATGACATTTATGTGAGTGACAGCGACGTTGACAAGTCCGAGTGTGTGTGTGTGTGTGTGTGTGTGTGTGTGTGTGTGTGTAAATGAAACACACAACTCTTTGATCATTATGTAGTCCCTTTATGACCTGGGGTCACACATTTGTGTTGGATTGATCTGTCCCTTAGAGAAGAGAAAATTGCCTCAGGATGCTGCTGTGAGCTGGGTTTTGTGAGGCACCTGAGTTCACACACAGGGAGAGACTGTTTTTTTCCGCTCTCACACTGTGCACTGTTATTGTGTGCATGTTAGTGTGTGTGTTTGTGTGTGCGTGTGTGTGTGTGTGTGTGTCCCTGAGTGTTTTCAGCTTATTTGCGTGTGTGTGTGTGTGTGTGTGTGTGTGTGTGTGTAAATTCTCCACAGCCCCAGATAAAAAAAAAAACCTGCATTCTTCATTTCCATTGTGTTCCCCTGTGCCGTTTCCTTTAAAGGGGATAAAATAGACAGACATTGTTGTAGCCCCCTCAGAAGGTGACACAAAGGAACGTGCGCGCGCACACACACACACACTGAGAGAGGAGAAGAGAGGCCCTCTCTCTGCACATAAATACATCTCGACACCCCAAAGAAACTGGTTTAAACTGGTGCAGCAGCCTCCCCTACTGCTGCCAGCCTCACCTGTAATGTGTATCATATCTGAAATCACCGGCTCCACCACCACCACAGCCTTGCACGCTGGCACTGCCAATGGCCCACACCGCAGCGGCTGCTGTGGCTCTCTCTCACCTCCATACCCACCTCACCTGATAAAGTAGCCTGCTGTTAGATCTTTCGTTCGTGCGTGCGTGCGTCCGTGCGTGTGTGCTTGTTTGTGTGTGTGTCCGTGCGTGCATGTGTGCTTGTTTGTGTGTGTGTTTGTCGACACCCCACAGACAGTTATACCTGATTGTGCAGGTATGTGTTCTAGAGGCTCTTGGTTCAGCCATGTTCCATCCATTGGATTCAGTTCTATTTTTAGCGGAGGTGCTCAATAAAATCCATTGTTTATGGAATGCTTGTCAGTAAAAAGTCACCCCCATAGCTACTGCTAAAGCTTATTTTATGAGTTGTAGGTACTTTCTGTATTCTGTTTTTTCACTGTGTTGCCAGATTGCCAAAAGACAATGTTCTATTCTATGCACATTTAATGGACTATAACGTTTTCTTATCTTATCTTAGTATTGGGTCAGAGACACATCACGTTATCAAAGCCATTCACTGCTTCTGCTCCCCAGCAGTACGGAAATCTAACCATGCTGAACTGGGGACAGCTTGGAATCGTTTCAGAACAAACTGCCCTTTGGTGGATATGCCCGAGTAACATTAACTCTCTTTGCTCAGACCGATTTGGCTCAGGAGCGGAAAAACGGGCCTTGTGACTTCTTAGTTGTGCTTAAACTTGTATTGACTAATTTAGCATTTTACACTGAGGACAATATGCAGTCTGGGAGGCAGATCACGGCCCATTGACAAGAGCAGCGTCCAGGGTGGGCGGAAAAAAAAGTGCCACTATGAATAAACCATCGGCTGGAGTCCACTGTGCCAGCGTGTTTAATCACACAGACAAGGGCCCTGGTCGCAGCGTCCCGTCTGATTCGGCCGCAGCCCCGTTGCGATGTTAAATTTTAAATTGTGGTCGATATTTAATCAAGCTTCTCTTGTAGTCTACATGCAGATGGAGCTCTGGGGAGTGGGGAAGCGCGCGAGGAGCATCGGTGAGGTGGTGGTGGTGGTGGTGGTGGTGGTGGTGGTGGTGGTGGTGGTGGTGTTGTGGATGACTTGTCTATGGTCCATCAGGTCTCGATTGTTTCCTCAGGAGATGAGTTGGTGTTGGGGGAATTAAGCGCTGTGTTTCCACTGTACACACTCTGCATCGAGGTGTGAGCGGAGTACCAACCTGCCACCTGCCAGTTCCTCTGCTGCAGTGTGTGTGTGTGTGTGTGTGTGTGTGTGTGTGTGTGTGCTCTCACTTACACTCTCCCCTTCACACCGTTGCTGTACCCCCTCCTTCTTCTAAAAGGCAGAGAAACTTCAGCAAATGATGGTGATGGCCCTTTACGAACTTGTCATAGTTTTATGCTCTGTGAGTGCAGAGAACTTGGCAGCTTCACAGAGGAGCTCTGTCCTGGCAGAGTACTAGAACTCCGATCTTAATCATATTCTAACTTTGAAGTATATATCCACCTGTATAGATGTAAGTGCTCATTAAAATATAATTTCCATTGTATATTCTCTATGGTAAGTGAAGTCTTTAAAGAGGTTATCAAAACCATGCTAAGGCTATCCCTGCTGAGATGTCAAGTTAAGAATGTAAACCGTGTCACAGGGTTCCACCATCTTGTCTTCTCTACAGTGTCTTGTTGTCTCTATAGTCCATCAAGACATCAAACACATAAGCAACAGACACAGAATGGAATCTGTCAAAAAATAATTATATTTTAGATCTAACATGATCAGATTATAGAAAAGATGTTGTTCTGAGATGCAGCAGGAAGTGTGTAATCGGCCAGTCCGATGTGCAGGATAACAGATTTGTGTGTATCTTTAAAGATGTATTTGAGGAGCTAGATTAATTAATCACATGTTTAGGTAAGGCAAGGACTGTAGAAACACGCCCCCAAAGAAACTTCCGTCTTTCTCGTCAAATTTTTCTTATTGATCAGTTGTATTAATTCTATCCAATAGTCCTTGATGCATGCTACAGTAATGCTGAATGTCTCATACTCCACCTCATGATGGACCCGTGCCTTGATATGCTGAAACAAGCATAAAAATAAACAAACAACATAGCAGGCCAAAATAAGGAAACAGTGCTATTGTTTCATAACAAATAGATTTGGTTGAATGGGCTTACAGAATGGATCCCTCAACATATTTATATGTTAGTCACATTTTCGATAACTACACACCACAGTGACAAGTAGTACACACTCTCAGTTGGCTGCCTTCATGACTTACCTTCAGAAACGACAAACAAATTACTTAATACAACCAGCCGTCGCTTTGCTGCACTGGAAGCTTTATTGAATTGTATGAATTTATTAGTGGAGAAATGATCCTGGGAAATGGGCCGCTGAGTGCGAGAGAGAGTGGGAGAAGGGGATGGATTATTGAAGGCAAGTGGATTTTTAGACGCAGTGAAGTTTGTTTTCATCGCACGCTGTTGCCGTTCCGACTTAGTTTAATAAACAGCATGGAGCTCTCGCGGGCAAAGGCTGAGGGCTGGAATCACAATGTTTATTTTGGTGGGTTGGGGGCGGGGGGGGGGTTGGGGGCGGGGGGGTTGTGCCGTGCCGTGCCTAAACTCATTGGTTGACATGGATATGAGCACAGCACCTGCCCTCTTGATATTTGTGTTCCGCTAAATTCGACTGGACAGGAGAAGTGGCCAGATGCTATGTGGCGTTGTAACCTTTCCTAAGCCAGAATGTAAGACTGATTGTAGTCAGTTATGTTCTTCTAGATTTCTTTTGCTTTTGCAGGGCTATGTCTACTGTTAGCCTTAAAGCTCTCTCCAAGTCAGGTAAACAACAAATTGAGGTCCTCTTTTGAGTTTGACGGGTGCTGAAAGAGAAGTGTTTTGGTAAATTCAGAAAGAGTTTTGCAGTTTTCGAAAAAGAGACGTCAGGGGATGTTCAGCTCCTTGGATATGTTTTTTTCCTTTGGCCCAGGCTTCCACCCACAGAGTGTTTATGAGTGTTTACCCCCTACCCCCCCTTTGTCTGCGGTACATTGGGAAAATCATGTTCTATTCTCTCATAAGATTGAGGTCCTACTGACAAATGCATGTTGCCCTGGAATTGAACCTGAACGCATATCCCATGGGGCTGTGGAGCGGCCTAACCACAAAGCGTCAGCCTTCGTCGCCTACACCTCTGATTGTGCTCAACCTTGTGCTGATGCCGCGTGTACTTCATCCTTTTTTTTCTCTTTTTATTTGGTATTTTATGGATTTTAACAGTAGGTGTTCTGTCACCATCACTGATGTGTGTTTTTTCATAATTGTACCACTAGACACTTAGAATTCTCCTTCAACCAGGCCCAGACCCAAAAGCCTAGAACGCATCTTTTAGAGAAATAGTTTCTATGGATTTCATGTTGGGTCCTGGGAAGTGTCTTCACAGATACATTTTTATCTCTTTCTCTCACACTCATAAAACTCTCTCCATGTCTTTCTCTCTGTGCATGTGTCTCTCTCTCTCTCTCTCTCT
>NC_063193.1:21655491-21697991 GCF_017589495.1 Alosa alosa | reverse complement strand
CAGGCTCACCCGCCAGACGGACTCCCGGGCCCCTCAGCCGCCCGCCGCGGGGTGCCTTAACACTTTCAGCCCTGCGGCCTGCCTCGGTGTAATATACCTCCACCTGACTGCCATCTGTCCCCACTCTGCTCGTCCTTCCTCTCACTCTCGCTCCTGCCAGCTTTCTCCTCTGCCCCCCATCCTCCAGGACCACTCTCTCTCTCTCTCTCTCTCTCTCTCTCTATTACTCTCTATTACTCTCTCTCTTTCTTGCTTTCTCTCTTTATTGCTCTCTCCCTTTCTCTCTTTATCCTGCCAGCTTTGTCCTCTGCCCCCCATCCTCCAGGACCACTCTCTCTCTCACACACACACACACACACACACACACACACACACACACACTCACACATCACACACACACACACACACAGTTTTCATCCTATTTATGAAAGATAATATTTATTATATTTTAGTATTTATTCTTTCTTTCTTTCTTTCTTTCTTTCTTTTTTCTTTCATTCTTTCTTTCTTTCTTTCTTTCTTTCTTTTTTCTTTCTTTTTTCTTTCTTTCTTTCTTTCTTTCTTTCTTTCTTTCTTTCTTTCTTTCTTTCTCTTTTTTGTCTTCCTCTCTGTTCTTTCTTTCTTTCTCTTTCTCTTACTCTTTCCATTCTGCTAGCACTCCCATGTGTCCTCCCAGACCATGTACCAGTGCAGTGTTGCCGGTGTCATTTCCTCGGTGCTGCCACCCCTGTGCTGTGCGCCTGGTGGCTCTGTAAAGGGTATTTTTGGAGCGCGAGCCTCCTCTCCTTTAAAAGAGGAGTGGGTGGATGCTCATGCTCAGAGATGTGAACACTAGAATATTCATTAGAGCGGGAAAGGTGCTCAAGGTGTCAACAGAGGAGCAACACATGCAAATCTATTTTGAGGAAGGGGAGGGGGGAGACAACAAACGCTGACAGGGAGAGGCTCCAACAGTGCCCCCCCCACACACACACACACATACATACACACATCACACATACACACATTAAGAGAAAATTCACCTGGTGGTTTTGTGTAAACGGCCCCTTAACCTGTAGGCCTCCTAAATGCAGCTCCCCATGGACCCAATTAATAGGTGCTAAAGAGCCACGTGGGAGTAGGAGAATACAGCAGACGAGGATGGAGGAAGCACTGTTTAGTTGGGCTGCCTGTATAGATGGAGGAGGAAGCACTGTTTAGTTGGGCTGCCTGGATACTGTAGATGGAGGAGGAAGCACTGTTTAGCCTGGATAGATGGAGGAGGAAGCTGCCTGCCTGATACTGTAGATGGAGGAGGAAGCACTGTTTAGTTGGGCTGCCTGTATACTAGATGGAGGAGGAAGCACTGTTTAGTTGGGCTGCCTGGATAGATGGAGGAGGAAGCACTGTTTAGTTGGGCTGCCTGGATACTGTAGATGGAGGAGGAAGCACTGTTTAGTTGGGCTGCCTGGATAGATGGAGGAGGAAGCACTGTTTAGTTGGGCTGCCTGGATACTGTAGATGGAGGAGGAAGCACTGTTTAGTTGGGCTGCCTGGATACTGTAGATGGAGGAGGAAGCACTGTTTAGTTGGGCTGCCTGGATAGATGGAGGAGGAAGCACTGTTTAGTTGGGCTGCCTGGATAGATGGAGGAGGAAGCACTGTTTAGTTGGGCTGCCTGGATACTGTAGATGGAGGAGGAAGCACTGTTTAGTTGGGCTGCCTGGATACTGTAGATGGAGGAGGAAGCACTGTTTAGTTGGGCTGCCTGTATACTGTAGATGGAGGAGGAAGCACTGTTTAGTTGGGCTGCCTGGATACTGTAGATGGAGGAGGAAGCACTGTTTAGTTGGGCTTGGGCTGCCTGGATGGAGGAGGAAGCTGTAGATGGGAGGAGGAAGCACTGTTTAGTTGGGCTGCCTGGATAGATGGAGGAGGAAGCACTGTTTAGTTGGGCTGCCTGGATAGATGGAGGAGGAAGCACTGTTTAGTTGGGCTGCCTGGATAGATGGAGGAGGAAGCTGCCTATAGATGGAGGAGGAAGCACTGTTTAGTTGGGCTGCCTGTATAGATGGGAGGAGGAAGCACTGTTTAGTTGGGCTGCCTGGATACTGTAGATGGAGGAGGAAGCACTGTTTAGTTGGGCTGCCTGGATACTGTAGATGGAGGAGGAAGCACTGTTTAGTTGGGCTGCCTGGATAGGATAGATGGAGGAGGGAGGAGCACTGTTTAGTTGGGCTGCCTGGATAGATGGAGGAGGAAGCACTGTTTAGTTGGGCTGCCTGGATAGATGGAGGAGGAAGCACTGTTTAGTTGGGCTGCCTGTATACTGTAGATGGAGGAGGAAGCACTGTTTAGTTGGGCTGCCTGTATACTGTAGATGGAGGAGGAAGCACTGTTTAGTTGGGCTGCCTGGATAGATGGAGGAGGAAGCACTGTTTAGTTGGGCTGCCTGTATAGATGGAGGAGGGAAGCTGTAGGGCTGCCTGCCTGATAGGGAGGAGGAAGCACTGTTTAGTTGGGCTACCTGTATACTGTAGATGGAGGAGGAAGCACTGTTTAGTTGGGCTGCCTGGATAGATGGAGGAGGAAGCACTGTTTAGTTGGGCTGCCTGTATACTGTAGATGGAGGAGGAAGCACTGTTTAGTTGGGCTGCCTGGATAGATGGAGGAGGAAGCACTGTTTAGTTGGAGGAGGAAGCACTGCCTGCCTGGATACTGTAGATGGAGGAGGAAGCACTGTTTAGTTGCCTGGATAGATGGAGGAGGAAGCACTGCCTGGATACTGTAGATGGAGGAGGAAGCACTGTTTAGTTGGGCTGCCTGGATACTGTAGATGGAGGAGGAAGCACTGTTTAGTTGGGCTGCCTGGATACTGTAGATGGAGGAGGAAGCACTGTTTAGTTGGGCTGCCTGGATAGATGGAGGAGGAAGCACTGTTTAGTTGGGCTGCCTGGATAGATGGATGACAGAGAGAGCAATACATACAGCTCTTGTACACACAGCAAATGCTTACTCTGAAAACTGAGTGACACTGTAATACATCAAAACAATCCCAATGATGAACTATGCAAGCCACAGACAACACTGATAACATATCACCATACAACAGAACAGGGATGCGTCATTTCGGATGTGTACTATAACAAGGACAGAAATATCCATATAACATATTTGATATGAATAGCAGCGGTGTTGAGTGTATTGCATCAGATGCAGGCAATTACACTGAGAAAACCCACAGACTCCAATTCTACTGCAGCAGAGGGAGAGACTCCTGTCATTTGAAATGGAGGCAGGCACAGCCTTTTAGATTAAGAGACAACAAAGGAAGCCCCCATCTCTCTGCTCCTAAGAAAGAAAAGAAAAACAAACGTTTTAAGCCTGATATCCCGTTGTATCCCTTTCTAATATGAATTGCCTTTCGGGTTGGGGAGGATTCCAGTCCCAGCTGCCCTGTGCTCGCTGTGCATCTGAGCTTGGCTGTGGGAGTGGGAGGAGGGGGGTTGAGCTGCAGAGGTTGGAGGTGCAGCGTGTGTGAGGGCGAGAGTGTGCGGGCACAGCCTTTGGGTAATAATGAGGATGAGGGCGATGGGGAGGAAGGTGTTCCTGTGAGCCACTGGTAGAGCAAGTCCAAGATTATGAGCTCAAGTCCCTGGGCAGATATTCTGATGAAACACGCATATCTAAACCATAAATAGATTTAGATGAAAGTCTCTGCCAGCTTAAAAATCTCAGGCACAGTGTGGGATTTTAGGCATGGGCCAGGTCGTTACAGATTTGAAAATAGCTTCGAACAATATCAGTCACACATTTTCATTTTAAGCCCTTTAAATGAATACATGTACAGACATGATGATGGTGGTGTTGTTGTTGTTGATGATGATGATGATGATGATGATGATGATGATGATGGCGATGGTGATTATGATGCTGATGGTCCACAGGTGGCACGGACATCATCTCCTGCTTCATGGGCCAGAATGTGACGCTGCCCGTCCACCGCGGCGAGATCCAGGCCAGGAATCTGGGCATGGCGGTGGAGGCGTGGAGCATGGAAGGTGAGAGCCAGCGGGGCGTTGGGTGCCGCTGCAGAGAGGGGTTGTCAGGGTGCCGATGCCCTGCGGTTTGCCACCCGTGCCTGTGCCATGCACGCCATGCCAATGACAGACTGTCCTCAGCAATCAGTGATTTGAGCATGTGTGTGTAATTGGTGGTGCTGGCCCATGCAAACAGGGTGGCATTGCTGATCTGTTGATTGGTGATTCAGAAAGAGGGGGGCCACAGTAGCCACTGAATATGCTGATATTTTTGTACATTTGTTTATTTTTTATTGTTTTGGCATCTGTGTTGGATTACGAATTGTTCTTTTTAGTCCAGTTACAGTCTTTTTTGCGTGTATTCACCAACCAGCAAAATTATTTAGGCCATAATTAATGGTTCTTCCTCCAATTCTCAAAAATGCATTTTCAAACAGTTTTAAATCGTTTCTGTGCCAGACTCAAACTGTGTGTGTGTGTGTGTGTGTCCTCAAACAGGGACGCCGGTGTGGGGGGAGAGTGGTGAGCTGGTCTGCCTGAAGCCCATCCCCTGCCAGCCAACGCACTTCTGGAACGACGAGAGCGGCATCAAATACCGCAAAGCCTACTTCTCCACTTATCCCGGTAACCCCCTCCGCCTGCCAGCGCGCGCCGTCCACCGCTGATAGAGACGGCTGCCATTAAGCCGAGTGGTGGTGGCGCATAGCTGCTGTTTATGCCCGTGCTGGGGACAGTTTGTTTTGCAGACATATTTCTGGAAGGGAGATTGGTGGGGGAAGAGGGAATATCTCTCTCTCTCTCTCTCTCTCTCTCTCTCTCTCTCTCTCTCTCTCTCT
The DNA here is from genome assembly GCF_017589495.1 of Alosa alosa. NCBI lineage: Eukaryota > Metazoa > Chordata > Actinopteri > Clupeiformes > Clupeidae > Alosa > Alosa alosa. The sequence goes on along the minus strand of NC_063193.1, from coordinate 21,693,136 downwards.
ATCTCTCTATCTCTATCTCTCTCTGTCTTTGTGTTTCTGTGTGTAGGGATATGTGTGTGTGTGTGTGTGTTTGTGTGTGTTTTTGTTTGTTTTGGTGTGTGTGTGTGCGCATGTGTTTTTCATTAGTGTGTGTGTGTGTGTGTGTGTGTGTGTGTGTGTGTGTGTGCGCACAAGCTGTCTATACCATGTGCATGGAGGCTGTACTTAAGAACCCAATATCTGCTCATCTCTGCTGCTCATCTCTCCAGCTGGAGACGCTCTCTCATTGTGTGTGTGTGTGTGTGTGTCTGTTCAGGTGTTTGGGCTCACGGAGACTACTGCCAGATCAATCCAAAGACGGGAGGCATAGTCATGCTGGGGAGAAGGTGATTCTCTCTCTCTCTCTCTCTCTCTCTCTCTCTCTCTCTCTCTCTCTCTCTCTCTCTCTCTCTCTCTCTCTCTCTCTCTCTCTCTCTCTCTCTCTCTCTCTCTCTCTCTCTGTAAATACATCTGTGTGTGTTTGCGTGTGTGTTTGAGAAGAGTTCGTTTGGAAGACATAATTGCCATGAGATGCCATTTTGCCTCTTGGGCAGATGACTTGAGCCTGAAATGTTCTCATCAATGGTCTGTTGATTGAAAACATGGATACACATTTGCTATAATGTCTCAGATCAATAGATGTTGTTGTTAAGAAATGAACAATCAATCGAAGCTGTGTGCTAATTTCCATCAAAGCTATCACCTATAAAAGTGAAAGGAGTTGCAACCCTTTTTCTGTAACCCTTTTCCTGTTTTTCTGTTTTTTCCATCTTGACATCTATCTCTTTCTCTATTTGTCTGTGCACAGAACACACTTAAAGTAAGGTGATACTATATTCTTGTAGTTTAGCTTGGAATATATTTACATTTGTCTGAGCAGAAGAAAACTTAAATGTTTGTAAGGAAAATAGGATAATCCATGATCCATCCACCCTCAATTGATGGACTTCTATTGTATGAAAGACTGGCCATGGTCTCGGTTTCTTTAATGTAAAATGCCTTCCCTATGTACATTAACATTCTCCTCTGCTTGTTTTCAGTGATGGAACTCTGAACCCCAATGGAGTTCGATTTGGGAGCTCCGAGATCTATAACATCGGTAAGATCTAGTCTGCTGACACACTTGCCGTTTACTCCAAGTCATAACTGTGAACAAACACAAATAGCTTGGGTGCTATTCATCTGCCAATCAGATATGCGAGAGCGTTATGCGGGAACTCAAGGCTTGATCTATTTTCATTCCTTCCGCAGTGGAAGCTTTTGAAGAGGTGTCCGACAGCTTGTGTGTCCCCCAGTACAACAAGGACGGCGAGGAGAGGGTGATTCTGTTCCTGAAGATGGCGCCGAACAAGCCCTTCAGCCCTGAGCTGGTGCAGAAGATCCGCGGTGCCATCAGGGCGGCGCTCTCCGCCCGCCACGTCCCTGCCCTGCTCCTGGAGACCGTGGACATTCCGGTGAGATGTAGGGATGGAGGCATGGAGGAATGAAGAGAAAGATGAATGGATGGATGGATGAAGAGAAAGATGGATGGATGGATGAATGAAGAGAAAGATGGATGGATGGATGATTGAGAAAGATGGATGGATGGATGAATGAAGAAAAAGATGAATGAATGGATGATTGAGAAAGATGGATGGATGGATGAATGAAGAAAAAGATGAATGGACGGATGATTGAGAAAGATGAATGGATGGATGAGTGATTTAAATGGACGGAGAGGTTGATCCTTGGATTCTCTCCATCACTCTTTGTTGTATTGTTTGTTTGTTGTATATGTTTGCATCTGTATACACACACACACACACACACACACACACCACTTCCGGGGCGCTCCAGTGCGTGTGCAACCCAGCAGTTTGCCCATCCATTGCATACATTTATACAGTGTATGCTAATGCGCTTTTTAACTTTTAACCCCTTCATGGATGGGTTGGCTCTAAACCGAATTGCCCCTCGGGGACTAGTAAAGGTATCTGAACTGGACACATATACACACGCATACACACACATGCATACACAGATACACACACATGCATACACAGATACACACACACACAGCATACACAGATACACACACATGCATACACAGATACACACACATGCATACACAGATACACACACATGCATACACAGATACACACACATGCATGCACAGATACACATACATGCATACACAGATACACATACATGTACATGCATACACAGATACGCACACAGATACACATACATGCATACACAGATACACACACATGCATGCACAGATGCACACACATGCATGCACAGATGCACATACATGCATGCACAGATGCACATACATGTACATGCATACACAGATACGCACACATGATACACAGATACATATACACATACATGCATACACAGATAGACATACATGCATATACAGATGCACACACATGCATGCACAGATGCACACACATGCATGCACAGATGCACACACATGCATGCACAGATGCACACACATGATGCACAGATACACATACATGCATACACAGATACACATACATGTACATGCATACACAGATACGCACACATGATACACAGATACACACACATGCATACACAGATGCACACACATGCATGCACAGATGCACATACATGCATACACAGATGCACATACATGCATGCACCGATACATGAGTACTTCCATAGTCTCTTCCCTTACTCTGGCTCTGTTTTCTCCTTTTGTGTAGTACACCATCAGTGGGAAGAAGGTGGAGGTGGCGGTGAAACAGGTGATCGCAGGGAAGGAGGTGACCCAGCGCGGTGCCTTCTCCAACCCCGACTCTCTGGACCTCTACAAGAACCTGCCTGAGCTGCAGAACTTCTAAAGCCGTTCAAGGCCTCAAAAGGGAACCGAGGGACAGACAAAGAGAGAAAGAAAGACAGCCTCTCCAACTGACTAGTGAAAGTTTTTTATTATTATTGTTATTATTATTATTATTATTATCATCATTATTATTTTTATGATTTTTTTTTTTTTTTTAAACTTGCTGCAAAAACCTGTCCGCCTTTAGGGGCACTGGGAGTGTGGATTTTTTCCCCAGAGTGCTCTTTGTCTCCAGAGGCTGCTTAGTTCTAGAAGCCCAGCCGCCCACAAGCTCCTCCCCTGATGGAACATTTTGGCATCATCGCTCTGTCAATCCAGCCAACAAATATACAACAAAAAAACCTACATCATTTTTGTGCCCACATCCCCACCCCCCACCCCTCCCTTTTCCCTGAACTCCTCTTTTATTGAAGTCTATTTTTATCTGTTTATCTTTTCCTTTCACGGTTGCCTCTATTAGACTCTGATAGTGAGTTTAATGTTGTTGGGAAAGGAGGATTCAGTTTTGTTTATCTCTGTAGGATTTGGGATCCTTCCCATGGGTTGCTGGGCAAAAAGTGTCTCAGGAGAAATTGTCCATAACAGCTTTTGTCAGGGACCTATACTTGGCCTTTGATGGCTGTCTTCATACCTATTGCTTGATGGGTGTAGAGTATTTTCTTGCCACAGATAATGTTGAATGATCAGGGCTTACCCTTGTTGTGTGTGTTGGATCAGCTCTCGATCACATTTTGGAGCTTAAGTAGAGATGTTCCCCACTGGGAGTCTGTGTTGATCATGCCCCCTCAGTTCAGTCAGGCAATGTCTGGTATAATGTCTGGTATAACTGGTGTAACTATCAGGTTCAGTTCAATTAAGAAACATAAATGTTTGTGATGCACTTGAGGTATGTACAGGCCTGGTACTGTGGGGGTAACTGTGTTTGAGAAGCTTGGGATACGTCCAGTCCAACTCCACTGTTTAGAGTTGTGTGAGCAGACGCTGCCAAATTAGGATTGAAACACTATCTGATTTTCCTTTCTTTTTTACACAAACACGTTAGACAGGAAGTTAATGAGTTCCCTGGAGTTTTTTTTCTTCTTCATAAATTGTGGACCAGGCCCAAAGCTAGTCTCTCTGCAGGAACAACTCTGGTACTGTTGGTTTCGTCGGAGGAGGAGGGGTACTTTGTTTACATGCTTGAAGTGGACATTAAAAAGGGATTCGATTTTTATACAATGTATTTTAAGTCGCCTCAAGCAGCTAAATCCATCAGAGTTTTGTTTGAAGTCCCTTGTTGTTGTTTGGCTCCTCACACTGCAAAATCCGAGCATTTCCACTCCTCCCCAGTAGTTCCACCCTCTTCTGGTGCTCCTCTTTTGAAGTGGCTTTTCTGCCGTCTCTGCATCATTTTTATAAACCTATCAGAACTCGTTATCACATCAGTGTAACATGTCAGTCTAACATGCCTTCAGACCTAGACAAAGGCTTCTTGCAGAAACACTACTTGAGGCAGCAGGATAAATGGGAATGGCTATTTAATGTTTTATCCATTGAGATTTTAGGTTCGCATATGACTCCCCTATCTCTGCTTTCCTGACCAGTCGCGCCTTTGTGATCATTGCACTAAAATGCATGTGAAGCCACTATTGGATAACCCAGTAGTGTAACAGTATAGTGCTTCTATATTTTGTATTTGCCCAGAGTAACGTTAGACGGTTGTCCTACCCTGTTGTCGTACCCTGTTGTCCTACCCTGTTGCTGCTGATAAGTTGACTGGTCATGAAGTTACCTCTTTATTGTTGAATGAATGGATGGAATTGTCGCAGTGAAACCGACGGTTAGTGTTAGAAGTTGCTGACAATAATGTTTCGGGTTTACCTAACTACAGGGGTCTTTTGAGTAAAGGACTCCAGTTTTATGTCTATTTTAGACGAAGTTGTGAGTAATTGTGGGAACCTAAATGTGCAGAATCAAGAAAATATATGATATCGGCAGAACTGTCACTACATCTCAGTTATGACATTCCTGTAATGTCTATTCCATTTTTGTTGTCATTTTTTTTATATATAAGTTGAAGATCTATAACTCTGGTCATTGAACATAAAATAAATGTTCATTCATGTGAATGTCAAACTTATCTTGTATGTTGATGTAAATGTCTCAAAATTAGTTATTAAAAAGAAATAAGCAATTGTTCTACTTGACGGCTTATATTTTGTTTTGACAATATTTTTTCATTTTACTGTGAAGAATATGGAACATAAATGTAGAATAAATATTTGTGAATATAGTGTCTTTCATAAGACTACCTAAATTATATGGACTGAAGATGCATATTCTATTAAACAAACGTAATAAAAGTATTGTAACAACATAATCCTTTTGCCTTTGTATTATTATTATTATTATTATTATTATTATTATTATTATTATTAATATATTGTATATTCAAGATTACCTGTTGCATTCGAGGTGATCCTTCCCTCAGTCCTTCAGTTTGACAATACCCATCTCTTATCACAGTGAGCCAGGGTTTGGTCTGGGTTCCTAATTTTTGGCCGTGTCCCAGGATCCCGACAGGTGCGCATAGGTGTGCATCAGATGGCTGTCTAATTGCATCACAGATGGCTTACCTTGGCACGTGTGGGTGGCTCTGGGTTGCACAATATCAATCAATTAATGTCTGTTAGGAGGAGACTTGCACCTTTTGCCATCACACGGTAGCTCATAGAGAACAGGTCGGGGCTTCTTAGCCGAGGGCATGTGTTGGCTCTGGGGAAGGGAGAGAGGAGGAGTATGCTTAGAGGTAGAGGCCCAGGAGTAGGATCATAGGGGCTTCTTCAGTCTAACCGTTCTGCTAATCTTGGCTGATTTCAAAAGTGGTTTCCATCATCCGAGTCTACTGTTCAGTATCAGCAGTTGGACAACCACAAGGAACTCTTTTTTCAATTTTCCCCATTGATGCTGATGCCTTAAAAAGCACAGTTACATACTAAGATGATTTGAATTGAAATTGATGCATAAAGTTAGATAATATTGACTGAAGATGTCTAGCAGATATGGTGGTGATTTATCTTGATAGCTAGTTTTGGTCATACATTATAGTGAGATATTTTTTAGCAAGTTATCAAGTAGAGACATTACGCAAACCCAGTAGAGTTGGTTTTGTCCATAATCATAAATCTGAAAATGTCCCCTTGCTTTTTCTGAATAAGCTATCTCTGGTGCTTTAAATGAAGAGGAGATTACCAGGAGGTTGAGCAGCCCTCCTCTTGATTAGTGTGACTGATGGATGGATGTTCTTGCTTCATTGTTCTGGCAAATCAGATATTATGCTGATAGGCATAAGAAGAATGACAAGATTCAAAGAGTGTGAAGAACCTTCTTTCTGTCCTGTTAAACTTCATGTGAGCCATCACTCTCTCTTTCTCTTTCTCTCTCTCTGCCTGACTCACTCCTGCTGGGTCTCTTTTTCTACATCATGATCAAAACTCAAGCTCATTTGGGAAGACAACGGGGACATGCGCCTTCACTTTAAAGTTCAAGAAAACACAATTTCAATACAGATGCACTCATTGCATTGCTGATTTGGCCACAAAATATAAAACGGTCCCATTTTATCACATTGCGACAAAGTATACAAGGGGCTTGTGCGTAGTCCGCGGGTCAGACAGTGGTGGGGTGTGAAGTGTTCTCGCCATGGCGCGGCCGAACTTGATTGAAACGCCCGAGCGTGCCTCTTCGCGAATTGCTCTCACTAAACTTGTAATCTCTGTTCAGCGTGCCATCGCCATGCTCATTTGACATGAAGTGGAAAGAGCATTATTTGTGGAAATGAATGCCAGGCCCAGCGCGGGAAAAGAGATGAAAAGACGGAATAAACCGGTGATAGTGGATGCACCATGCATACGGCCACTTATCAACAAATTCGATTTAGAGCGAGGCGTGCATTCATCACTCACTTGTTAAAGTCCCTTTAATGCAGGTTTGGATGCATTACGCAGTCTGATGATCAGTGAGAATGGGGCACTCAGTAATGGAGAGCGTCTCAATAAAAATCTATTAACAGGATTATCTTAAATCATTCTCTGATTAAATGTAATGTACCATGACTCCAACGCCATGGAAACGGGAACGTTTGGACTCCAAACATTCCCATTTCCATGGCGTTAACCTTCGTATTAGTTTTCCTCTCTGTCTGATTTGAGAATCAGGAGACAGGAATGGTATGGTATTGTTCAATTGTTCACGCTCATTGGAGCACCACACTTTGTTATCATCATTTGTATTACTATTTTACATATACACACCAATTATGGGTGTATTTGTTTGGGGGTAGAGAATCAAGGAGAGGCATCTGTGGGAATGAGTGAAAAATAGACATCTGTGAATATTATGTGAAAGAGTGTCTGTGGATATATGTGCACGGATGAGTGCACCGAGAGAGGAAGAGGGAGTGCACAAACGATTCAGATATTTCCAATAGCATCGAGGAGTCTATTTACCAGCCCATTAGAGCTCTCAGAAAAGACCTCACCCCACCCCCCCAGTCCTGCATTTCTTACTTCCATAAGTGTGAATAAATGGTAGGACCATTACTCCTCACAGTAAACTAATCCTTCTCACACCTGGCTTGTTAGACCCAACCTAAATATACAGTACAGTACAACATAACCTGAACCAATTAACCCCCCACACACACACACCCACACACCAAGCACGATATGGCATGGCAATGTGATACAGAAGCAGCTGGGGCTTTAACTGGTCATTTTCGAAGCCCTGCACTAGTACTGGTTAGTCCCACTAGGAGGAGTTCCAGAGGATTTGCCATGCCATGACCAGTCAATGTTGCCATCAACTAACTGCTAACAGCTAACTCATTTCAACAAGGGCAGCTGTTTAAACTGATTTATCAGCCAGAAAGAAAAAGAATGGCTCATTGAAGGCCCTGTTAATTTGATCAGTCATGGGACAGACTGTAGGGCTCCCCCTTGCCAGTATCAAGACATGGCCTTGAAAATGTCCAGTTGCAAACCTCTCTTATGAAGGACTCATGGATGGATTATGAACTGTCGGGCCCCTGGGCCCAGTTGTATTAAGGACCCCCCACTTTTTGTCACAAATGTGGGAAGGGGGGTTTGGGGGTCCTCCCCCAGACATTTTTTAATTTGTATAATGTGATTTCCTGTATTCTGGTGCATTTTGGGGACGGCCAATACTTTAATTCAATCAGATTCTTAGCCTACATCCTGATTTGTTGATATTGAGGCAATGATTCCATGCAAAGGCTTGGGCTTCAGGGCCCCTTGGCCCATTGGGCCCCTGGGCCTTTGCAGTAATCTATCCCTGGAAGGACTGGAAGTGACAGACTGATATAGTATTGTACTAGTATAGTATTGTCACCATCACAGTAATGGTGTGGAATCCTTATTGAACTCCCTTACAATTTCTCAATCTTCATCTATTTAGCCCTTCTAACACATAACAGGATATATCCATTCAACTGTGTGAGTTCTGGCCATAGTGTATGTCAGTGTGCTGTCAAAAGAGCTGCACTGAAAACCAGACATAACAGTGTGAGTACAGCCTGCCTAAGCAGTTTTTCACAATTTCAGTATGCAGTAACCCCTGCCCTAAGGTAGTGTGTTTAGTTGAGTGTTATTGGTTCTGGAGGGATCCTTTGGAGTAAACAAAATTATGAAATAATCATTGTTAGTGATTTTCTTCCACATGCTACTGTTTGTCTGTGCATACAGGTACATTTTCTTAAAGACATTTTTCCCTTCCATATTGGTTATTCTGATGTGAATTCCCAGAAGTCGGACAAACAAATAAATGCAAACAGGAAATGAGGAAACAATAAGGAGAAAGACAGACAGCAAAAGGTCTGTTTTTAACAAAACTGCTAAATTCATAACCTGTGCTTGGCTTCTCCTCTGTGCTTATTTCAGCTGGGCTTCAGGGTCGACTGTGGGGGTGATTGCATCGTTAGATTGGTTTTCTCTGGCCCCCACAGGATTAGGAGGATGAAGTTAATAAAATGAATGAATAAAAAAAAGCATATCTAGCCTCTATGTCACCCTCTCTCTGGGTCTTACATTCTGCCAGAGTGAGCATACAGACCATCCAAACATCAAGCACACAGACACAAACACAAACACAGGCTATATACACACTGGATTGGTATTTTCTGCTTTGCTGAGTCATGCATCTAAATGATTTTAGAATGGAATTACATTTGGACATGACAAGCAACAAACACCTAAACTAATGCATTAGTGATCCAGTGCATGCTAATGCACCACTAAACACTTAACTTAGCTTAAAAAGAAACTATGCAGTATTGGCACTTTCTTCACTGTTTTCTCGGTTTTTGCTTCTTTTAGCTGGCTCTGTCATGACGAATGTCTGAGGAACTCCATTGCTACCTTGTTCTAGCCGGTGCCTGGCGTGTATGTGTATTTAAATGCAGTAAAGCAATTTGTTACACTCGTTATACTTCCTGATACTGAGGCCGTTGCCCCGCCGGCCCAAAGTTGCAAGGGTGGTTTTTCCGCTCACAGGCGCTAGGGGGAAGCGACATGGCCACCATTCAATCCGAAAAAAAGTCATATAACCATTCCAATGACTCTGAAGCTGTTAAATTAAGGTAAATTAAGCTAAAAAACCTGCATAGTTCGCCTTTAACTTAACTTAAACCGTCCGGCTCAACTTGTGTTTCAGTACCATGGACAGTGCTGTGTGCATGTGCGCACACTACGTCTGAAAATGTGTTATCACCCTTAGACAGACAGTTAGGCAGTTCAAGTCATTCATTCATTTGAACATTCAGACCCACAGGAACCTCAGAACCTAAAAATAAACATGTTAGGTAATATTGTAAGCTCAGTGATCTGGTGCTAGTGGTCCTTTCTACAAGCATGGGTTCTTTCACCAGGACTTTGAGGAAGACCACCCAGAAATACCCTGCAAACACATGCTGTGCCAGGAAGCCAGGTCTAATAACTCAATCCATGCTAGGAAATCAAAACACTAACATATTTAACTGCCACCTTGCTAGTAAAATGGGGTTCAGTTCCTTGAGTTCTTCACTATTTCAGGTAATACCTCATCAGACAAACTGACCGATTCTTCACATGCATCAATTCATGCCATTTCTAATTATTGTTTAGATTTTACTGGAGTAAGATCTTGATACAAAAGAAATGTCATTGCAATTCAGAAAAAGCTAAAGCCAAAATTGAGCCACAAATGATGTGGCCCTAGGTTCTAGCCCTGTTAACTGACGTCTATGAGATTCTTTACTTCAACCGTGCTCATAAAATATGTTAAAAAAGTCATGTGTTGATAACTGCTTTAAAAAAAGCTTTACTTTTTTATTTATTTGAGCTGGGGAAAAAACGAACAGACCCCGGTACTTCAGAATTAGGGAATGATTCACAAATCCTCTTTGCATTTTTTATACGGCCTCCTGGAGACGGCTGGTTTTAATCCTGCACTGATAAACATAGGTGTTCCAGCCAGCAGCCCAGATTGGAGCACCCACTGGTTTGGAAAAGATGGCCCTGCCAAGGTCAGAAGTTTTCCCTGAGTAAATGGGAAATAAATGGGAGCCAGAAGTGAAGAGGGGTGGACACACACACACACACACGGTTGGAATGCTTAAAATAACAGGAAAAAAATATAACACTCTGTCTCTGGAAAGTATATGCATGGATGCAACCCCAACCCTCAATTCAACACTGTGTTCTGATTGCGACAATAGCCTCCTGTCTAGTTAAGACTGTGATGCAGTTGATCCTTGCAGCAAGATAAATGGTTGTTTTATGTTGTCTGATGGTTTAGATTTCACCCATGCTCTACACAGAGCAGTAAGCCTGCAGGAGTGTTCATTGTCTCTGCATCAACATAGATAATTGGCATGGATGGCTTGGCTTTGATGAGAAACAATTAGCATTTAGAACTGCCACCACTGGCATAATAAAGAGAACGCTCTGTGGTTCGCTTTGGGCTGTGTTTACCATTTGTTTCTTCGTCTACATCGGGCACTGGCAAAGCTGCGCTATTGTGCGTGTCTTGATGGAGCGGGACAAAGCAGACATGCTTATGTCTCTCTGTGAGCGGATGCCAACCAGGAGGATGACAGAGCCCAGTGAATGTGGGGACCTGCGCTCAAACTCCATGCGTGTATTTACATGTGTATACTTGAGCTTTGGAATCGCTTTGTCATTTGGACGAGCAGAGATGGGGGTGAGAAAAGGCAGGGAAATCAGCGTATTCACCAAATCCTTTCTGGATTAGGACGATAACGCCGCCATTAAAACCTTATGAATACATCGTCCAGCTGCATGAGCCTGCTCATCCTCCAAATGCATTTTAAAAACGATAAAAGTTCATGCTAATATGGTGGTATTCATATATTGCTCTGTCATTTCACACCTCTTTGTGTATGTGTGTGTGTGTGTGTTATTTACATGGGATGTATCTAGAGGGATAAGGTGTATGTGTATGTGCACATTATCATCTTATTACGGCTGTGTGTGTGGATGAACATTCCTGTGTCCACAGAGGATGTCCTGCAAACATGCAGCGTAAAGTCTCCAGCTTGACTGGCAGACACACACAAAGGTGTCATATTAGTGAGGGGCTGACTCCTGGTAAACAAAGTCTTTTTGAAGGACTTGAATGTTTCACCTTTCAGTCAGTGGGAAAAATCAATACAAAACGCACTAATGAATATAGGGGAGGGATTTTCCTCCAGGATCACCTCCAACATAATAATCCCCCCAGGGTAAGTTTTTAATCATTTTGGATGTAAAAAAAGACAGGGAAAAAAGACTGTAAACAATGTGTATTCCTTCTCTAATAATCTTTCAAGAATCTATCACTGTCCTTCACTGAGATTACAGTGAAGGCCGCAAATGGAAACCCAACGGAAAGTGAAGAGGCTTTTAATTGGTCTTAAAATAGTAACCTCTGTTGAGAGGTGCTGGGAAATTCCGTGGAAATGATGTGCAGATTTGCAGGTTCAGAGCACATGCTGCTGCTGCATATATACAACCAAACTGAGGAACATGAACACAGACAGACAAAAGGACAGCTTTCTTTGGGTGTGTTCTTTCATTGGTCTTTGATTGACATGTTCAAAGACATGCTGATGTGTGTGTGTGTGTGTGTGTGTGTGTTCAGGTGAAATAAAGGTACAAAACTGCAGATTGATTGGATTTTTGTTCCTTTGTCTTGAAAAATAAAATCTAACAATATCTCCCCTAAGATAGCCACAGCCATGTTTTATAATAACACATATGTTCCCCTTCTGTTACTATGTTACATTTGATTAACAGATAATTTACTTACCAACATACCTACAGCACACTGCCCCCCAATACACAGCACATTGTCTCATGAGGAAGCTTCTCCAACACACATATTGCACACTGCCCTCTCTCCACATACACAGCACACTATCCCATCTCCCCTGTCATCCCCCCAACACACACACCAAGACCCTGGCAGTTGGGTTAGCCCCTTGAGCCGTGGATCTGCCCAAGGTTTCTTCCTTGGTAAGGGAGTTTTTCTTTCCCCCTGTTGCTCTTGGGTGCTCCTTGTTGGTGCCCCCCCCCAATCCCAATCCTCCCACACCTTTCTTATGCAGCCCTTGCCACTAAATCTACTAAACCCCTCTTCTACTGCACTTTTTACCCCCCCAATAAATGCACAAATAGGCTGACACCAGACATAATTTCACTGCATTTCTTACTTCCAGTAACTATATGCATGTGACAATAAACTTCCTTGTATCCTTATCCTTGTAATTATCTCTCATTATGCATACAGTTCAGAAGAAGCCATAGCACACGCTGGTTTTATTTCCATTGTATAAAATTAAGAAATGACCGAGTGAATGAATCAGTTTTAGTTTGGGGCCATATTTAGGCCCCCTTTTGAATCTACTTGTTACATTCTTCTCTTGCACAGAGTCAGAGCACATGGCATTGCCTCCTATGGCCAGGAAAACAATACTCAGCCTTATATATTGTGTTGTTTCCTAATGACACAAGCCACCATTGCTGCATTGCCTTAAACATATACAGTATGTCATGTTAATGTATTGCTTTAATATAACTTTGCAAAACCCAGCTGGTATGAAAAAGGTTTTACCAAGGCCTAGAGAAAGAGAGTTCCAAATAAATTGAACTTGAGTTTACTCTGAAGCAGCAAGGCAAAAACCTTGTGCTTCTGTTTGATTCTGAAATAAACTTTAATTCTCTCATCTGAAAAGTTACCATAAATGTTTTAAAAGAGAAAGTCACACACATTGCAGTTCAGTTTTTTTCTGTCAAAGCATTATAAGGAGACCAATGCATTATTTTGTAACCATTCTTACATTTTCATATCTGGTCTTCCTAACAGAGCTATCAAACACAGTTAATTCAAAACATGGCTGTTTGAGTAATGAAAGGGACCAGAGAGAGAGAATGTGCTCTTTTATTACAACTTATTATTGTGTTCATCCTATCTTAGTTTTTGTATTTCTTACCCACTTTTGTTTGAAAACACTTCATGTCTTTGCACCTACCTTTCTCTTCAATGCTTTTAGTGTAGGCTACATTAGACGCAGACTCCAAAGTTCCTGTTTCTAATAACTTTTGTTGAATCATGTTTAATATTTTAATAGTATACTGCCACAAATACGAGACATTTATTGAGGCATCACACAAGAATACATTTAAGTTACATGGTTGTTAGCCTAGGGTGTAGGCATTGCTCTATTACTCTTATTTACAACTGAACAATTCTACTGGGTGGCATACTTCCTAAATTGTGCTGTCCTAAAATGTCCTTTTCACAAAATGCTGTGGTTCGTAACGAACAGGATGTCATTATGTTCATTTTTTTTTCTATCAGGAAACGAGGTATAATGCTTTGGTCTTGTCATCTACAAGTGATCATGTTTGTGATCATGTAAGTGATCATGTTTGTGCTGTTGACACTTGAGTTTAGTGATACTCTCTCATCTTTCCCAGAAAAACAGTCCAAAATCCCTTCCCCTCTGAGACTCGCTGCAGACCCAGATTATGGAATTAGATGTCTGTATCTGCAAACAAAGCTGACACTCAGCGTTGAATATGCATGAAAAGCTGTTGCTTCCCTGATGATCCCTGGTAAAGGTCCAGTATTTACAACTATGGGAAAAAACAGTCTCCTGTGGCAGAAAAGTGTTCTGGGGATTGGCAATGGGTGTCACTATTGGCTAATTTCCACCAACTGCACGGTTCGATTTGTCAAAGCACGGTAGTTTTTAGTATGGTGAGGGGGCTGGTTTTCCAGAGTACCTGTTTTCTATGGAAAGCAAAAGGACTTGCTAAGCTACAAGTGGTGCTGGCACCATTTGGTAAATAAGGGTAGTTTATATTGCCCAGACATACAGGCTTATGGGCTATAGTGTGGATTATCATCAAAATCTTAAACCGAAGTGGGATTAACAGTGTCCAACAGTGTCAGTAAAGAAAGCTTTGCTATAGATGAGTCACAAATAAATAAAATATACCCAATACACTTTCATTGGAACATGATTAGCTGTAACAGATAATAAAATGTAAAAAGTCAAATGTCTAATTAGAAAGAAATATGGCAGGTGAATGTGTTTTATGGGTGGATAGAGCAGCCTTGTGTTGTTTGGGCCTAAAGTCCATTTCATTTTTGTTACCAAGAATAAACATGATAATTCTAATTTTTCGTGAAAAAAACCTTTCTTTCCTAGACATATATTCCGGAAGAGAAGATTATCAGTAACCAGTCATTTCATCGTCCTGAGTGTCTGAGTCACGCAAAGTCTGGACTTGAATGCGCCTTCTGCAGGAGTCAGGGTTAGAACCCCCTCACTTCTACCTGCACACACACACACACACACACACACCCCTGACTCTCCTGGAGGTAGCAGTGTGAGCGCTTTCAGTGCCTTGGCTCGCCCTCCTGCCTGGGCCCCGGAGTTTAATGACGGTTAAAGCAGGATCCATCTGCCTGTGAGCCCACAGCATCCAGGGCACGACACCAGATGGCAGCTGATGCGGTACGGTGTTAATAAACACGGCTACAACCTCCCACTCCCCCCTCTCTTTCTACCCCCACCCCCCACCCCAACACACACACACACACACACTGTCTAACGAGGAGCTCCATGAACTGAACATCTGGAGGATGCCATCTCGTTAGCTCCCCTCTCCAACTCACCGGAACGCGCTTAAACGGCCTGGTGACACTGCCTCTCCAAGCACACACTCGTTACAATTAATTAATGCTTAGGTGCCTTGCTCGGGTCCGACAAGATGTAAATGTACCTTCAGCGTTACCCAGATGCGCGGGGAACCTCGCATTGTCTCGGGGCAGTGAAGGAATTTCTGTTTGTTTCTTCTGTAGAAATTCACCAGCGACTTGAAGGCGCGGAATATTGAACGTGCATCTCAGTGACAACACCCGTCATTGACTTTTTCCTCACGTCAGCAAATGTTGTGGATGTTGTTAGTTGACAGTGGCGTTGCTTCATCATGAAACACACAAGAAGCGTAAATATGGGTGACATAAACTCTGCAGTAGTCTACCCAGGTTTGTGTCGCTAGAATAATTTAAGAGATACGCCGAGAACTCCAGCCTTTGGGCTAGCTGATCCAAAACACAGCAAGACATGTCCGCTTCGCCTCAGCGGAGTGACACTCTCGACTGATATTCCGCCCTTGCCCAAACATCCGCGGGCTAGCTTGAGATGTTCTCAGGTCACAACAGTCCAATAATTCAGAATTAACCTCTACCGTCTGTGGCGACAACCCAAGCTATCGCGTAGCATTGAGAATGACATGTCAAGGCGCGACATCCAAACGCAGACAGCAACGTGCCTTGACGTGCAGTCGAAGTGACATTTGTAACTCCTGTTTGTTTGTGAAAAGTGGTGGGCAAGAATCATTAGACCATGGAGGTAGTGTTGTATGTGCTAAATGCATGTATGCATGAGTTGCCTCATAAATACCAGATGAGAGGCTAGTACCACGTATCTGCACCATGCCAGGGCCTGAGTCTAGAGATCCCATCACAGATCTGTTTGAGGAGGATGCACTTGATGCATGTTAGAAAACCAAAAATACGTGAAGAAAGAGTGTGAAAATAAATTGTTGGTGTGTGCTTGCATGTGAATCTGAAAGATTATCTTTTAGGGAAGTAGGCCTATGTAAACATGTTTTTTTCTGCATCAAGCCAGTAATCACTATGCCATAATAACACATATTTATAATCACATAACTTTTTTATGTCATTTTAGAATTGTGTGGAGTACAGTTGAATGATGACTCATGATGACGTAGTAGTAATGATGACAGACTCAAAACATGGCATTCTGTGTTCTGACATGGTTGTACATCATGATTGCACTGTACAGTGTAATTTAAATTACACTACGCCAATGGATCCCTTATTAATTATGAAGTTCGAATACAATGAATGCTGACAGAACAAGAAGAAGGAGGAGCTTTGGGATTGAGAGTTTTCGTGAGGGATTTATGCCCATTGGTTAATAAGAAAAACCTAGCAGATGTATTCATTAATAATAGAATATCATGTTGTAATCCTGAACATACAGTAGAAAGATGTTCAGTAGACTAATCCAGACTAGACATTTTCTTCAGCTGAAGTGAAGTCCACATTCTCAAGGCATTCTCTGGTCCAGTGGGAGATTGTGTGTAGCATGCTGAATGTGAGACATACTGTCACTAGTCAGGCCTATGGCATAGCAAAGGCATCGTATGATAATATATCTCTGACGATGGGAGAACCTCTGTTCTTCCTGAGCACCGTGCACTGTGTATATGGGAAAGAGAAGATTCTTTTCTGTTTTGGTTGGGATTGTTCACTGGACTTTTTTTTTGCATCCACAGCAGCTAGATAAGGAATCAGGCCGATGGGCATCTAATCATCCAACCAGGATCTGCAGTGTGTGTGCCTGTGTATCCGTCAGGCACAGCATAAAAGAGGAACAGGAGAACATATGGCAGACACACAACTGGAACTGGGTGGAAAGACGGTAGTGTTCCCTCATTTGTTAAGGGGTGAAAAAAAAGTTAAGTAAAAAAAACCAACAAAAACAAATACGCTGAAATACCCCATCATCACCAAGGCAACAACGGTCCTGTGTCTTGCACTGTGGAACATGTTGTGGGGCTGGTCCCACGGGAGACAATTATATGCAAATGACAGTAATTAAGTTCTCTCGTGCAGCGGGACAAGATCAAAATGAATATTTACACTCTTCCTAATAAATCCCCTCTCCTCACCCGCAGGTGGGAACGCCACCGGGGCCCCCTGGGGGAATCTGGCAGCAAATTGGATGTTTGCTTGAATCGTGCTTTGCTGAGAGAGCATAGACACGGCACGGGAATCATACGGAATGTTATGATTGTAATTATTCACAATATTTCTGCTTTCTCTTAGCCTTATTAGCACTGCGGTGTGATTAACAGCAGCAGCATGTGGTTTTGTCATATGATTTGGAGAGTAGCATAGTCTGAGAAGAAACCTAAATTCAGTGGTAAAGGGCTGGGGTCTTTGGGGTTTGTGTGGGTCGAGGGCTCCATTTGAACAGGGGTTACAGTTACAGTTAGTTACAGTTAACAGTTAGTTGGTAATGTAGAGGTAGTTGGTAGAGCTAGTGGAGGAGTCATGCCTGGTTAACAATCATTTGAGGCTTCGCAAATGCTTAACTGGTTGAAAACAAAAAATACACAACGACTGCTTAGATCAGGTCAGATCAGATTTTACATTCAAAAGAGACAGAGAAGAGATGTTTTAAAAGGTAGAGGGGCCGTCACAGCGGCGCGTCAGACACGTTTCTGGTGTGACTAGAAATAAAAAAAAAGACACACAACTGACACGCAACAGAAAAGTCACGCTCATGCCACACCAGCAGTCTGCAGCCGGCCTAATACTGCCTTGTTAAATAACACATTCTATTCTATTCGGCCTTGTCAATTAGCACAAAACCATAAGGAAATGTGCATAGATTCAGAACCATGGACAGCACCAGAGAGAACAGTAGGGCTAGTGGCCCACTTACAGTATACATAGTATAAGTATATTAAATACATAGTAGATATACAGTGCCTATAAAAAGTATTCACCCCAATTAGATATTTTCACTTTTAATGTTTAACAGTATTATAAATGGAACTTTGATCAATTTAATTTGCAATAATTGACAAAAAGCCCTCTTTAACAGGTTAACAGGTTACACCTTGCTTACCGCTTGAGTGACACGCAGTACGTGTGAAACGGGCCTAAGGGCTGATGCAGACTGCCTGCGTGGCGTGAGCGTGTCAGTTGCGTGGCGTGTCCGTTTTTATTTCGG
The DNA here is from genome assembly GCF_017589495.1 of Alosa alosa. Lineage (NCBI taxonomy): Eukaryota > Metazoa > Chordata > Actinopteri > Clupeiformes > Clupeidae > Alosa > Alosa alosa. The sequence continues at coordinate 21,674,894 of NC_063193.1, read as the reverse complement.
CTCCCATGTTAACAGGTTAGAGCTTTCACACTGCATGCGTGACACGCACGTCTCAAGCATGGCTCGAGCAGCACCGAAAACGTGTGCATGCTAGAAATAGGACTGATGCCTATTTTTTACGCGACATGTAAGCGTGTTGAAAGCGTTTCCATTCAAAACAGACAGAGAAGAGGGGCCGCCGCAACACAGCATCAGACACGCTTCTGGTAAGCAAACACATACGCCACGCAGCCAGCACGCAACTGACATGCAACAGCCACGTGACGTGCACGCCACGTTCCCGGTATGAAACGGGCCGGCTGCCTTCCAGGGCCTGGTTGTCAAGAAGTATCCCCACAGCATGATGCTACCACTACCATGCTTCAAATTAGGAATGGTGTGTTTTTGGTGATGAGCAGTGTCTGCCAAAATAGCATCTAGTATGATGGCCAAAAAGCTCAATTTTAGTCTCATCAGACCAACAAATCTTCTTTCATTTGATCTTCCATTTGACCTTGGAGTCTCCCACATGTCTTTGGGCGAACTTTAGTCAGGATTTAATAATAGCTTTGCCACTCACCCATAGAGCTTTGACTGTTGAAGAACTTCTTATTGAATGCATAGTGATTCATAGTGCACAGTGATGGGATGAGTTCATCCAAAACAAACCAGAAAAGGGACTCAAGCTAGAGGAACTAGAGTGGTGGACACCGAAATTTTGACGATGGGTCCTGTCTTGACTTTTCTGACTCGTTTTGAATCGCGAGTGAGTTGTACAGTTTTGAAAATGACCGTTAAGGGTTGTTTTAAGGACATGTTTATGCATGCCTGTAGGCAGCCACTCTGAAGCAGTAAAGGTGATTCAAAATGAGTCAGAAAAGTCGAGACAGGACCAATCGTCAAAATGTTGGTGTCCACCACTCTAGTTCATCCAAAACAAACCAGAAAAGGGACTCAAAGTGCTAAATACCGGAATTATCCTTTAATGATGGATTTCACTGAACTCCAGAGAATTATTTTGTATCTATCCCCTCACTGCTTTTCAATAACCTTTTCTCTGAGTTGTTTGGAGTGTTCTTTTGTCTTCATGGTGGAATTATAGCCAGGAATAGTGATTAACCAGTGGATGGACCTTCCAGAAGCAGGTGTCTTTACTATTCTATACACATTCACTACGCTCAGACGATCTCCATTTCACTAATTGAAATGAAATTAAATAAGCGATCGCTTATTTTGCATTTTATATTTTTAAAACATTTCTTTGTAGAAATTTGCTTTCACTTTGACATTAAAGAGGTGATTTTTGAAAATGATTGTAAAAAAGATTAAATTAAATAGACAAAGATTCCATTTATTAAAGCAATAAAAGGGGAAATATCCAAGGGGGTAAATACTTGTTATAGGCACTGTAGATGGTGGTGTTGAGTTAATGGTTGCCAGTAGGTGATAGTATATTTTTTTACTACCATATTTCTCTTAAGACTCAATCAGGACGATGCAAGATCAGGATCCAGGCTTTATTCTTTTCAATGAGGGGCCAGTGGCCCTCAAGGGAGAGAAGTACATGTTTGTTTCACCCCATCATGGATTTCACCAGATTCTCAGTATTCTCTGACTTCTCTGCCTATACAGAAACAGTCTACTAACTTTATGTTACAAACAAAAGAAGGAGTGACCTCTAGGTCCAACCCAGTTTGAATATGCAATAGAAAGGGAGGATGAGGATTAGGCCTTCATCAGGTCTGGTCAGCTTCTATTGTCTTTTAATTAAAACTACCCCTTTCCTGGGAAGTCCTTCAGAGGCCTGGACACATGCTGTTCTACAAACATTAACATTTCACACCTATCTGAAGAACATGAGGAGAGATATCTTATATATCAGAAATATCACTTATAGAATGTTCCAAACATTCTCACAATCAAATCATTACAATCCTTGTACTGAGACTATTACAATGATACCAAACATGAATACATTTAGTAAGGGATAATGGACGACACGGTGGTCTGTTCACAGAAGTTAATGCACGGTCGAGGTTGTAAAACGGCCCCGACGCGAAGCGGAGGGCCGTTTAAACCTCGTATCTCTCCCGTTGTCAAGTAGGCGTATCCCAAGATTCTGATGAACTTTAGCTTTGAAACATCGCTTTTACTTAGCCTGCTGTCATCCATCTAGCTAAAAGCCACCTCCGTCATATGCTACAATGTTGCAATGTTCTGAACGTCTGCATTTTACAGCTCGGATGCAACGTGACAGTTCATTTAAACTTCACAACGAGTTCGGCGAATTAATATACAAGTGTGATACGGTCAAAAAATTGGATCTACTTCATAGGTGTGCAGATAACATACGGTTAATGGTCATTCTAAATTACGTAGGACAATGGGAAATTCAACCAAGCAGTGGAATAACAGTTAATAACACAAACATATAATTCCGCTAAAGTTAACTATAAGGTCTTTGTTTAACCCAAAGACAGAACAGAGGAGATTGACAGATGGTAGGAGCCAGTGGGGAGCATTTCACACCTACATCTGCAGTGAGAAAGAGAATACCCTCTAAATGTAAATGTGGCTAAGCCTCCACCAAGTCTGGGGCAAGAAACGGTCATATAAAATGATTTCCTTCATAGGGGATGTTCAGAAATTAAGATGTAGATGTTGAAATGTACCATTACTCCATACCCCTTCCCCCACCCACACACACACATGCATCCCTTTCACACACACAAATACAATTACTCCACCCCCCACACACACACACAGGTACGCCCCAACACTATACACTTTCAAAACAACATATACTACAGCATTTCCCAAAGTTATTACAATATTGGGAGATATCACTTTATTAGGTTCTTGAAAAAGTAAGGTTAAACTGATAAAACCTGAATGTAATAACCTCCCATTAATGTGATAATTTGTAGCATTATTCGGTACAGATATATATTATTACGTTATTGGAAAATACACTTTATTACATTATCAGGTTTTATTACATGTTTTTGGAGGTTTTGGGGATTTTGATTACATTATTGAGAGTTATTACATTATTGGGAAATTATTACATTATCAGATTCTACATGGTCTCCCCCATTATATTAGTTTGTGACTTTGCATCATGGAACCATGTACACAATCGGGGCTTCAGACTTCTGGTAGCAGCAATACAGAATTTTGTTTCTTCTGGAGCTGATCGTCCCTGATTACTTCTGTGTTTGCGAGACTTGAAGTATTTCACAGACTTTGATGTTTCACTTTAAACTAGCTTTGTGCTTCATGTCACAGGACACCTAAACATGTTTAATCATGCCCGCTAGGTGTTGTTGTCCTGGTGGCTTTAGACCAATACCACTGCAGATCTGAACACAACATGTTCTCCTTGTACAACTGAACCAATACACTGGTGTCATATGACAGAAAACGGGAAATGGAAAGTGAATGGAGATTACAGAGAGCATATCTAGCTCTGTGTTAGAGCAGAGATACTCTTCAGATCCTACTGGAAAAAGAAATGTCAGGAAAAAAGTTGTTTGGAGTGTGGAGTGTAGTGAAGTGAAGTGAAGTAAAGTCACTTAGCTATTAATATGTATTTGCTTATTTACGAATGATGTCAGGACTAATACAGCCATGTAGCAAATAACATCTCTGACCTGGGGACAGGGCATTTCTTTGGGTCAAAAGTAGTGACAGATAGTCAGAGTGGCAGGTACATTTGTCACAAACAGTAGTCTGATTGACTGACATACATTAATGGACCGACTACTCAGACAACTGTTCCCTTCTGCATAAATTTTTCCTGTTGTAAAGCCATTGGAGTGCTTAACACAGCAAAATGAAACATAACCTACTCTAACATAAAAATAACCAATAACACAACAACGTCCATTGATATGAAACATAGCATTACCCCACAACACGTCCTGACTGAAAAATGAAAACTAAGCATTTCCATTTACATGTAGCAGACACTTTTTCCAAAGCGACTTTCATATGTCAATTAAATTACAAGGGTATTGTTACATTTTAACTCGGGGTTAAGTGCCTTACTCAAGGACAAAACAGTGGAAGCCAGGAATTGAACCCACAACCTTTGTGGCTATTGCATGCTAGCCCTGTTCCCTTAAGCACTACACTACCTCCATCTAGCTACGTTTTATTTTCCGCATCCAAAAACAGTAATCAGTTATCACCAATGTTAGTACCCACCTGTGCCTGTACATGAACAAGCTTACTTCAATCTTTAGTCATTACCAATAACCACTAGTCTATTACACTGCTGTGTGATCACCAGTGGTAGTAAAAACAGATTTGATTGACTTGCAGTGCAAAGATTTGAAAATGAAACTCACTTGCACGTGTACATGTTTACTTCAGGCTTTAGTTGAATTATTTTAATACTAACATTATACTATGGTGTTTATGTACTTACAGTGTATCCATTATATATTCCCTTAAAGGTTCCCCTAAAGCGATGCCACGCGGTTTCTAAGCTAAAACATTGTTTGTCACATTCAGCAAACATCACCTCACCAAACAATACAGTCTCTGTGGACAGCCCAGGCTCTAAAAACAGCAACAAACACAACCTGGTCCAGCCTGGACCATAAAAACATAACAAACTGTTCCAGCCAATCACCGACAAGATGCGCGTTTAGGAGAGTTTCAATTCCATGGGAGGGAGGGGGAGGGAGTAGCGAGCTGGCTCTCTGTTTTGTTTAAATGACAACAGAAGTGACGTTACCCAACATCGCTTAGAGCACCTTTAAGTTTGCTTTCTCTCATTATTCAACAACAAATGATTAACCTTGTAGGATCAAAGCAGTGGTTGTTTTGTTGAGGTGAAATTAAATTAATTTCTCCTTCTCAGAGAACCAGCATTTGGATTTGGACCAACTGAATGGATGGATGTCTTTCTGACAAAGCAAATTTATTTTAATATCAATATTATTCATAGCACTTTAAGCCCCTTATTTCCATAGGAGTTTCAGAGGGACAGGAACAGTAGGCTTCTGTGTACCCTGATGCACATTTTGCACAGTCAGAATAGTTCATTGGCACTAGTCCATTCTGGAGAGTGAGCATATTTACTATACAATGTGCATTAAGCATACCACTACTGTGTGATTTTTTCAGAACTTTGGATATCGTATTAAATATAGATATAGAAACCCATTTTTTAAATGGGCATGGGCATTTAAAAGTGGCATTTATTTACTGAAACACATTGGTGCTGAAAAACAGAAGGTTACGTACAGCTGTTTACATTTATGTCCTGAAAAGAGCTTATTTTACTGCTTTCTGAACAGAGCAAGGAATCTCAGCACCCAGTTGTATAATAAAATCGATTCCTGTAGGGAAGCAACAGGATTGTGTAACTGATCACTGGACGTTGCATTCTGGGTAAAATAACCTTGCACACCCCTGACCCAGTCCACAAATGAAAAAGGACCTCTATGCCAAACCTACTGTGACATTTCAAATGAATAGGCATGTTTTTGTTTGTTTTTGTAGAACGGGTGGATTTCTTCATTTATTGGCTATTTTATCCACATCAACAGTCTCTGGGCTATACAATCCCATAAATCTGGCCAATATGAGAACATGGTTTGTATCAGTCCAGCGTTAGACCATGGGACCAGAGGTCTGGTGCTGTTGGAGCGAATGCTGCTTGCTGCATTGCGTAGGGCCCAGTGCAGACGCTGTCCGTGGTGCTGGAGTGGTCGAGTTACCAGCTACTCTGCATTTTGATGGATCTGTGGTTCAAGAACAATGGCGAATCGGCGTCTGCGCCTTCAGTTTGTAATGTTTTGCCTGGTGCGTGAGCTCCAACAGTTGAGTATAACAGTAGAAAGAACAGAGGCGCACTCAAGGGCTTGATACTTATACAAAAATGTATTGAGAGCCGAGGTTATTACAATAAGTCTACGGACCAAGAACTGGGAAACAAACGTTTTGGGCTCAGCCCATTATCAATGTCTCCATTATGCCTTTGTGGTTCAAGAATGATCCTTGTATGTCATCTCTGCAACACTTGGATGTTTTTTCAGTAAAAGGCAGAGAAATGATTTTGCTGGAGGATTCAAGTGTCTGTCCACCCCAAACATTATGTAATGTCTACATGAAAAACTTGAATGTCTAAAATGGCATCGGAGCCAAATATTCTCTTTGATATGTTTCTTTTTGACAGTGTTATCAGTGTAGAGAGCTACAGTGTGCAGTTCTGACTAGTGCCTGTACATTTTACTGGTCCATTGAGCTCTCAGTCCTACTGAGATGCTGAGTATACTGTGGGGTATTTGCAGAGTATTTGAGGAGTAAATGCAGAGTATTTATGTGTTTTGTATTTTGTTGCAAAGTCAATTTTTCTATGTTGGTAAATACTAACATTCATAGTAATAACACTATGAATAAGTAAGCAAAAATAGTAATTAAATAAATAATTACATAGTACATCATTCGGTGTACTCATATGATATTTCTTTATTCACTCATATCTAGATCGCAGAAATAAACTTCCCCAAGATTTCCCTTAAGCAATGAGGAAGTTATCTAGCTGGGTTCTGTCCAGCTCCCACACCAAAACAGTACACTTATCTCTGGCAGCTGGACTTCCATTTGTGCATGCTCCCTAAGCATCTGTTTTTTTACACATTATTGTGGTTAATACATGTTTTTTTTATACAGAGCTCCACTTGGACAGGTGCTGGACAAAAATCACTATATGTTGTGGGGTTCAGTGCTTAGCAGATGCCCCTGGCTTCTGTAAGGACCTAATAGAGAGTGTGTTTATGTCCCTGTTCAGGAAATTGATGGCACAAGGGACCATTATTTCATTTGAAGAGCCTAGTAAACAAAACGTCTTGGACAGCCACAATATGCTAATCTTGTCCCCCATATCGAGAGGGTGAGGAGTTATGAGTGGCCGCCCCCATGATTCTGTTCCACGTAATATACTCCTAACAGATTTAGTCATTAGGAAGAGCTAGGGTCAAGGCCAAATTGACATCAAATGGTTTAAATTAGCCTCACTCATCCACACTGATTTATGTGACGGTGGCAAATTGCATCTCGCAAGGAGGGCCCTTTCAAAGAGCAGGTTTTTAAGAGCTTAATTGATCTCTGCTTTGGAGACATCGTTCCATCCCAAAAAGGGGTCCCTGTTGTTTCAGATCAGAGAAACCCACAGTGAGGGGGAAAGGGAACACTGACAAGATACGCTGAGACAATGGCTCTCTCTACGAAAGGGCATTTTGAATTCAGCATGGGGCTCGTGTGTCTAATCATTTCACGCACTGATCAGTCATTTAGATGAGAACGAATATCATCCAGGGACCTCTCTTTTAGTCACATCAATAAGTGTATTGCATAAAAAAGCTGACAAAAATATAAGAGAACATGTTTTATATAATTCTATTTGCTAAAGAAATGACCAATAATTACCATAAAGAACTCAACTGATGTGTGGATCAGTGGTCATCTATGAGCACTGGTGTGGCCCTGCGTATATGACATGTACAGTAATACCCAATTAATGAATTGCTCTCTGGCAGTGTGTCACTGTAACAGTGGTAGCAGGCAGCCTCTGACTGCTCTGCTCTTGTGCTGTGACTGCACACATACTCGAAGACTGACTGCTTCACTAGTCTCCAGTTAATTGGATTCTAATGTATTCGGTGTGGTCCAGTGCTCACAGGCCCGATTTCAGCAGTGGGTTGTTCCTTGTGTTGGCTTGTGTTTGTCAGGGCCCAAGACGACGAGAGGGCGAGGGGAATGGAGGAGGAGGAGGAGAGAGGGAAAGAGAGAGAGAAAGAAAAGGAGAGAGAGAGAAAGAGAGGGAGAGAGAGAGCAATGGGGACAAATCTGATATCTATTATGTCAAATGATTGTTAAGCTTATAAAACTCAACTTTGTCTGCTGATTATGGCATGATAAATATAAGCAATCACAATTTTTAGTTTTAGTCTTTAGACACATAAGGGTTAATATGAATGAATGAGTTGAACAATTATTTTTCAGATGATAATCTGACCAGATATAATTAGCATAAAGTAAATCTCTAATATCTTTAACGTCCAAAACAAAACAGATGACTGTCAATCAAATATTCTGCATGATATCTCAACTGGATCTTTAGTCTTCTTCATGTCTAGAAATCTCTGAAATAGCAACGTTTAGAGTCAGCCGCTGAAAGCTTCCGCATGATGCTACAAAGTGACCAGAGTGGAGATTTGGTCTCAGAAAGCCTAAAATCAGAAATGTTGTCTGTCGCTACCATTTCTCTGAGAGAAAATATGCAAAACCCTTGAATTAATTCCTCCCCTTGCAGGCAGACTCTTAGTCTGAAAAAAAAACAAAACAGGAAAAGCTCTGACAGAGGAGGCCTGCAGATGTGTGGGGACATAGAGGGAGGTCTCCAGGTCCAGTTGGTAGTAGCATATCAGTGCTGTTTCACCTGATATGGACCATGTCCTATATGGCAGACTGGTATGAAAAATGAAAACAGCGTGGGCTTCGCATAAGGGGATAAAACCTTATGGGTATATTGGCACTGGAGGAAAGCCAAACTCTGGTGCAATCAGGAGCAACAGCTGGAATTGTATAAAGCTGTCGTCTGTCATGTTGTATATAGCTCAGGTTGCTGTATGCCATTTTAATCTTATTTCTAGTAAGAAGGAAAGAAGGCAATTAATGACTATTGATGAAAGCCACTAAATATGGTTAAATATGAACCAGTCTGTTATCGCAACAGACAACAATCAGTGAACAAATCAACATATTTCATAGTTCCTTTCCTAGTTAGCTTATGTTATTCTGTTATTATAAATTGCTGAGACAGGAAAAGAAATCTTAACAGTAATTTATAAATCCATATTTGAATCCATGTCTAAAAGCAAACGTTTTATGAAATGTGAATACCAAGCTCCAGCGATGCACATACTACACACTAGGGCTCGCTGTTACTCCTTTGTATGAGAGTCTGATGTTTTGTGGCCAAGATTAAAAGGGTGTTTTAATATCATATTGTAATATTCTGACAGATTATTGTATGAAATTGAGCAAAGGACTAATTTACATGCTTTTCACTTGGTTCTTTATCGAAAACGCGTCTTTTGTGAAAACGTTTTTTTGCGCTAACCTTCTATCAAAACTGTTTACATTTGTGTATACTACCCAATTTACACTGTTTGTTTTAATACATTTTGTAAGTATTTGGAAGTGTAAAAGGTTGAGAGGATCTTAAAGAGTTTATCGACAAAACAGAAGTAAGGCCTAACCCAGCCTATATCATATATAGGCTATGAGCTTGAAATAGTAAAACGCACATGTGAACAATATGGGGTATGTGAAGAAATAGGGTAAGAATGTCAAAAAAAGTTGTACAGGTAGATTGTACTTCCAAGTTCTTGGTTCCTCACTGCACTTTATGTTTGTTTGAGGATACTTCAGCGTGATTGGACGAGATGCTACTCTCTTTCTTTGTTCACCTGTTCGGTCGCAACAACACCATTGGCTTTCAAACACGTCGGTCACATCTCCCGGCCGCCCCGCCTCCCATTCCTTGTAGGACCACAAGCCCGAATGCTTGGCCCCTTCGGCTCCAAGCAAGTACGAAGTTCTGTCGTACACATCCCCAACATGAAATCAGCCATCTAAACGGAACTGAGCCTGCGAGAAGTGATGGGAAAATTCCACCCAGGGTTTATGACTGCGCTTGAGTTTCCAATGATTTTCACTGGGAGGGATGGAGAAAACGTGTGTCTTTAAAAGCCGGCAATTGAATTGGCTTGAGCGGATCACCCCCGATGTTGTGTAGAACTTTAGCCGAAAAGGGAAAATCGGAGGAAATTTTCTGGGATGCAGACCACCGACGACTAGTCGCTCTCAAGCCTAGTTTTCCCCCCATAGGAGTTGGGATGTAGTGAAGTCAATAAGGAGTTCGTCGTATTTTTTGTGGATAACGATTGTTTGGGACAAGTAAACAATTCATCATCTAATGTGCTGAAGAGTAAAGGAGTTTAGAGGATTGGCATTTAAGCCGACATTTCACCATTTGGAGGACTGCCTCGACAACAGTCCTCATTTTTAAAAAAAGAAATTATTACGCTAAGGCGCGCCCGTTGGACAGTTTCCTGAAAATGCCAAAGATGAGCAGAGAGCGTAATGCCAAAGGGGATGGACGGCTTTGTCAGATTTTAAAATGGGCTCTCCTGACGTCTCTTTACAGAGGTAAGGAAAGATGTAAAACTTGTTGCCAAGTATAACAGAGTTGCTCAGACAGATGCCAAAATATTAGGCTAACATGGTAACTTCAGTTAATATGCACGTTTAAGAAACGGCTGCACTGACCTGTCAGTTTCTACAGATGTAAGGTTTGTAAAGCAGACAATTATCAGCAAAAAATAAGGACTGGAAACACTCTGCGCAGTTCTGTTAGACAAGAATGAAGGCTACTCTGTGGAACAATAATCGACACACAGCATTGCATCTTTTTGATGTTGCAAATGCAATAATCTTCAACTGATCCTAATTTTGGGTTTAACGGCGCAGTTTGGACTTTAATTGGGTCTTCATAATACATGTATTCGAGGCTTTAATTTGCCATTTAAATGAAATGGCGACAGCAGAGCTCATTAGGTTTATTTTCAGAACAAGCCGATACTACTGTCACGCAAGGTGTTTGGGTGATATATTGATGGCTAAAGTGAAATTGTGAAATTGTTTTTCACTCTCACTCCTTCACTTGACATGTCAGCATATCTTATTTTAATCCTGCTCTGTAGTGAATGCACTGCATAGGTTAATCCTCGGTTAAGTCCAGTCCGAATGGTTGGTTAAACAATTTATGACAGACAAGGTACAGTTAATAACGAGTTGGGCGGCCCTTTCGTTACCTCCTATAGAGACGGATTGCACCCTAATTATTTCCACGTATTTCCAGAGGCTGCTTCTGGTTGTTTCATACTAACTTTAACGCAATCACGCCGTTCATATGAGGCCACCTGACATCAACACGTGTAAACTAGACAAGGCATCAAGTCAGTTCTACAAAATACAACGACGTGCCACCTACGGACATTATGTGAATACATTATCTTCAATATGTTTATTAAAAGTCTCTAATTCCCAGATACTGGGCAGGCCTACATACATGTGTGTGCGTTAGTTGAAATATCACGTAGCCATGTTAACTAAACGGCTCTCAGACATCAAGCCGCGAAAGTGATGCATGTCCCCTTCGTCGCGTTAAATCGCGGGCTAGAGAAATTGTTTGAAGCCTTTGGTCCATTCTCTTTGCAGGCTATAGCCTACTGTACATAGAAAGTGCTTTGACGCCAAAACTCTCGTGAGACAGTAGATGATGTAAGAAATTAAAATGGTGGATAGCTTATTATACGGCGGTGACTGCGTGTGGAACTCGTCCCATAGTGAAAAGCGAGACGCGCGCTGGCATTTTGTGGGAAGCTGATTGGAATTAAATCTGATAGCATGTTAACTCCCGTATTCATGTGTAATCACGTAACGCTATTTAAAGCTTTTGTGGAATTCATTATGAATTCAAGATGCATGAAGTCGTTTTCAACATTCTGATATGTGAACCCTAACCCTTTCACTACGGGGACGCTGGGTGCAGCGTAATTGTAGAGTTTCATATTGTTAGGAAATGCACGCGTCAAAGCACTTGAATACGTAAACATAAAACCAGATTACTTTGAACTCATACATAACAAATCAACTGTCAACACAAATGACAAAATGTGTCTTTTTAAGTCTGTGTTTTTGTTTACCACAAAGACAAATACTCATTGTATCTTACATGAGAGGTGAATGAAGCACAGACTGTATTTGGAAACACTAATCCACTCGTTTCAACCATTCACAGATTTAGGCGAAATCGCTCTTTTGCAGCCTTTTGATGTTTGTGAGTTAATCTGACAATACGAGTCTCACCACGCAAATCCGACGTTGTTGCCTTTCTTAAAAAAAAAAAAAAAAAATCATCACACACCAGAGTATATACCAACGCTGATAAAAGGGCGAGCACTTCTGCATGATAACGTTTTCTTGATTGACATTAAAATGAAAATACATGGGTTTGGCGGTAGACCGTGACTAGGCATGTGTTGTTCTGGGATAGCGGGCACACTGCCGCTGACAAGTGCCGTGTCAGAGAGGCATGGCATGCTGAGGAGAGAGCGAGGACTCGGAGCTGAAGTGCAGTAATTCATGACTTGACTGTGTCATGTGGAGTGTTTTGTGCAGAGGTGCAGAATTATTTTCTGTGGGCAGAAGCTCCCCAATGGCCTTGAGGCCCTTTCTATTACTTCTATGGAGTTACTATTGCACATAGTATACCTCTCAAATGCATTTGTTAAGATAAGATAAAGAATAAGATAAGAAAAAACTAAAGGCAACCAACAGAGTGTAAGTGACCTGGGAATAATACTGATTCAGATGTAACACAGAAGTCAGGTTTGATTTAGGAGCATGACAAGATGCTCGTAAATGTAGGTTATTTGTTGCACATGAACTTGCAAACACTGCAGTGTTAAGAACGAGGTGCTCAAAAAACTATGTGATGTTTAACTATACTGTACTTATATTTCTGCACAGTAACAATGACTGAAACATCACTGTACTTATTCTACAAAACGGAAAGGTATATACCAGCGGTATGGATGTAGACTGTCGTGTTGGGGCTTGTGTGGTGCTTGATTGTGTGCTGCAGCCTGTGTGTGTGTGTGTGTTTGTGTGTGAGTGTGTGGTTGCTGCAGAGATGTGGGGAGTGTGCAAGGATGCTGCCATGCTGTGGCCTGCAGCTGTAAGGAGAGGTGTGATTAAGACTGTCAGGCCATCAGACTGTCAGCCTAACACATACGAAACACACACACACACACACACACACACACACACACACACACACACACACACACTCTCTCTCTCTCTCTCTCTCTCTCTCTCTCTCTCACTCACACAATTGATATGGGCCGCGTCTGTGACATAGAGAGGGACCCATATGTCTGAGTGCTTGCAGACACGGAGGACATATTTAGCTCTCAGGAGGGTACACACTTCCACTGCCCTCAGTGCCACCGTGTGTGTCAACAGATGAACCACAATACTTAGTGCCATCATTTCAAAATATGGACTGGATCATATATATCATATTGACTTGCCTTTTTTTTCTCTCACAGAAGGGTAACACAGTATAATCTCTTATTCTCTTAATCATTTTGCTAATGACACAAACATAAAAAACAGTGAATGATTTGGGTGGAAAAATGACATAAAATTAAATCCATCCTGTTTGTCTCATGGTGGTTTTTGTGTTTTGCTGGGGGTGTATTTGGGTGTGTGTGTGTGTGTGTGTGTGTGTGTGTGTGTGTGTGTGTGTGTGTGTGTGTGTTTGGGAGAAAGTGAGAGAGAGGTTGTGCAGTGTTTAGCAATGCAACATTTCAGTCGGTAGTAATCAAGAGCTTATTTCCCATCAGATTAGTGTCCATAGAAATGGAGAGGGAAATGAAAGATCCTTATCGGCTGTGTTTTAATTGAGATAAAGCCCCATGTTGCTATTTTCCCCACTCTTCCCCTCCCACTCCTTGTCTGTATCCCTCTGGCATCGGCTAACATGGAAAATCAGAAGGAAAATCAATCGTTCAGAATCTCTTTAAGAAACAGACATTTTGAGTGTATTTGTAATGTGTTGCAGAGCACGCAGGCTGTTCAGAGGGCCTAACAGGCTCGTTCTAGTGGCTTATCCTGCTTGTGCACGCACATCATCATAAACAGATCACAAAATGTAATGATGACTTAAACCGCACTAAAGACTTAAGTGCCATTATCTGCATATTATGATGCTGATGAATTTACACATTTCTTCATTATGCCAGCAATTTTGTTAACGCATGCTAATAACACGGAATGTGTTTAATAAGATTTTGTTTCATTTATTTCTATGACATGAATGTGTAAACTTACTCCTTGGTGTGTGGGTATATCAATTTCAATTGTAAGCCAGTGGATTTCCTTTGAGGACTTGTGGTACAGATTAAATACGTTTTCAAAAGACAGCCAGCTATGCCGATGGCAGTCTGGTAACCAGTTGACAGTTTTTGAGTGAGCACGTAGCCCATGTCAATGTTCAGCAGGGTGTACTCTAAGCATAGCTAGGATATCAATATGCCAGATTCACACCTGCCAGGATGAATCAGAAAGGGATCTGGTCATCTGAATTTAATGTTGAAAGGGAATGGGAATGAGCCTAATGCTAGACGCTTTTGAAAAGACAAACATGGGACAATGGACTGGGAGACACTATTAATGGGGTTTTCTTGTAACATTTCTAACCAGAAACCCTTGTATATGAATTTGAAAATCATCCAATTTATTGGGACATTTGGTTAATGCCTCGGGTTGAAATGGAAGTCTTGATAGAATATGCACCCGTGTGAGACATATATGATTCTGAAAGAGGCATTTGTTGGCTTTCCAGTGGCACTTTCGTTGAAGCCAAACTGTTTTTTTTTTGTGTACAGCCCCACATTACTTGTGCACCTTTGACATATTTCGTGCAAAACAGTAACTGTTAAGTGGGAGAAAGCTGGAGAGACGGTAAAAGAACATCAACAAAATCTAATCAACTCACAGCATGACTACTTTTCCAGGCCTCTGAGCTTTTCGATTATATCATGCCGGAGTGAAAATTGCTATCTTGAAAATCTCTGTGGAAATTGTTTGTTGTTCAGTATGTTTAATGTGTGATGCACTTCGATGTGTGATGCCTATCTGTCCACGTGAGTTCCTTTGGGTCAGAATGACTTGTCTGAAATAGAACAGTAAGTTTGTGATTTGCTTGTGTGCTCTCAGTACTTCTGATATAGTATCTCAAGGCATGTATTGCATTGTTGTAATTAGATACACAGAACAGAAGTAAGACTTGAAAGACTTTAATCCATGGAGCTGCATTTTGATAAACCCATGGTCCTGAGCCTAGCCTAGACTTACAGGAACAGACGTGGTCAGCATAGTATGCATGGCTTTGACGATAGATTGTGACCATCTTCAAAACATTCCATATATTTCTTGGCTCTTTTCCCAAAATAAATTTGCTATTGAATTATTTTTGTGATTGCAGAAAAATTTGATTAAGGCTATATTTTTTAAACTGCTATTTTAGAAGTGACTACATGCAGTATTCCAGAACACGGGTAGAGCTTTACTGTAATCAGTCTTCATTGGCATATTTACTTTTGATGACTTAATCAAGAAATACAATCAAGTCAAGTACAAGCTAATAATGTATTAATTAACTTAAGATGGCTCCCAGTCGGGCTTGACAAAAAGTGCTCAACAACACAGTCTGGGATGTGGGGAAGGGTACAATGAAAGCCTTTAAGTGACAAAAGTCAGTCACGCACACAGTCTTTTTTTGGTTGAACAATTGAGCAAAGTGAGCTTTACATGCTTGAGAGGCTCTGCCTTGCCACTTCATGGCATTTGTGGGAGTCTGCGAGAACACATGGTGCTGCAGCTCAGCAGTGCATCATATGTGGAGGAAGGCAAACTTACTGCAGGCCCTGAGAGAAGAGGAGCAATGTGTGCTGAAGAATGCGAGAAAGAGAGAGAGAGAGAGAGAGAGAGAGAGAGGATAAGGGAGAGAATGGATGAAGGAGGCTGTGGTGAGAGAGAGAGAAAGAGAGACAGAATGGAAAGAAGAAAAAGAGTGAAGAAATGCTGCCTGTTTTCAGAAGTCTACTGTAGGCCTGTTTTCTCCTGAGATTGTGAGTTGCCTTTGTCGTGTTGCTCTCATACATGCTTTGGGTTCAAGCGGACATCTATAATCACATATGCAATTGAGCAATTTATCACGAAATTGTGATGTTTGGCTGTGTCGTATTTTATCACAATGTGTCCTCTGATTTTGTGGTATTGGAAGTTCTACGCTGGTTTTGAATGTAGGTTACATCTTTACACTGGGGAAAAGGAACAGATGCTTTTGGTGCAGTCGTCATCTACATTCACTTGACTGGATAGATGCATTGTGTTTGCCTTCACTGCTCAGTGATTGGGTATGAGCTCCTTCCGCAGGTGCCTCGACCGCAATCTGATCGCTGTTGCCAGAACTGAAAATGCACAGGTGTACGTAGATCCACGAGGGCATATTTCAGTCTCACATGAGAGGATTGGTGTCTGTGAGGTGCCTATTCGCTTTGTTTGTGATGTTCAAAAAGTCAATTTCTGTTTACAACTTTTTGGTTAGGAGATTCATCACCATAAATTTCTTCCCACATGTCGTCCCTTGGACCAATAAATACAAAAAGGAATAGATGTGGGCAGCAAATTAACATTCCTTTGCTTGGCAGGCACTGGAGCATCTGGTGTGCTTTAGAGGAATTTCTGTTAGTTCTCCGAAATGTAGAACATTTGTCGTTTTGCCACAATTATACTGAATTTGACTGAACTGATTTGAAGGGCAGTTGCTCATTAAAAGGAAATCGTTACTTCCCCCTACTTGTAAGTGGCTCCTGTTTGTGCAGTGGAGGCAATTACTATCCATAACGAGGGTTAAGAGTTGCTTTGGGGGTGCCACTCAGAGGAACAATAATTAGAGGCGAATCGCCCTCATTATGCAAATGAGAGGGAAAGTGTAATTCTGCATATCTTTACCTGAACTTGGTCGTGTTGATTACTTCCCAGGGAGGCTGAATGCGCCGATGGTGCGGGCTGGGGCAGTTTGTTTTTGGCTGAGACGGGGTGGTGTTGTGGGTGGAGAGGTCACAGTGGCCAGGGGTGAAGGTGCTGTCACACAGAGGAAACGTGGTGTGGGACATTTGATATACGTTCCATTTCAATTTGTATCGTTTTGAGCTCTTTTGGCCTTTCATAGTCCTTTCCTTAGTCACCCACCAGGGCGATGTGTTAAGTCTGTGAGGGTGCCTCTTGAGGGGGGGACAGCGAGATTAAGTCAAGGTGGAAATGCTGTCACATGGAGAAAAAAATGGTGCGCTGAGGTCATGTGATCAGTCACTGTAAAAATCACAGGGCCACTTTTTGAGCAATGTAGCCTTGCGATGTTCCTGAGTGATATTCTTTGGGAATTTGGCCCCTGCTGCTCGGCTGCTTCTGTCATCTTTGTAGATATGTGAATGTTTTATTCAGAGTAAATATGTGGCTCTGTGAGAGTATCAGTGATAGTATCAGAGGCTGCCTGTGACCTCTGTGGCCAGAAAGAGAGAGAGAGAGAAGCACAGGTGTGTGTGTGTGTGTGTGTGAGTGTGTGTGTGTGTGTGTGTGTGAGTGTGTGTGAGTGTGTGTGTGAGTGTGTGTGTGTGTGAGTGTGAGTGTAAGTGTGTGTGTGTGTGTGTGGCTTCCGGGGGGGGGGGGGGCCTGGCGTGGGGAGCAGAGTGCTACTCAGTGGGATCCTCCATGGCGGCTCTCTGGCAGCGCTCCCAGGGGCTGATCTGATGACCTCTACGCCCGCCACGGAAGGGGTGGGGGGGTGGGGGGGTGTTGTGGGGGGTGTTCGTTGATGGATGTAGCTGGGCGGGGCGGGGGGCTCGTTACTGGCTGCGTTTGTGGGGTGATTACTCCTCGACGTGGCGCCCGTCCCGCCAAGCCTTGGCACCTTCAGACATCTGTAGCCGACTGCAGCTCTCCCTCCACCTCCACTTCCTCCACCTCTCCACCCCACCTTTCCCTCCATCTTCAAAACCTGCACGTTTTCCTCCTGAACTTACTGCCCCGCTCCCTCTCTCCTCTCTCTCCCTCTCTCTTCTATCTCTCCCTCTCTCCTCTCTCTCCCTCTCTCTCCCTCTCTCTTCTATTTCTCTCTCTCTCCGTCTCTCTTCTATATCTCTCTCTTCTCGCTCTCTCTCTCCCTCTCTCTCTCTCTCTCTTTCTCTCCTCTCTCTCCCTCTCTCTCCCTCTCTCTTCTATCTCTCCCTCTCTCCTCGCTCTCTCTCTCCCTCTCTCTTCTATCTCTCTCTCCCTCTCTCTGACCTTGGATCTCTTGATGACCTTGTGTTCAACACCACCAGTGGCAGGGGGGCAGTTGCACTGGATGGGAACACCACGGGAGGAGACGGGGGGCAAGAACGAGGAGGAGGAAGAGGAGGAAGAGGAGGAGGAGGAGAGATTTGGCTTCAGATCACTCACGCTGCTGGCTTTGGCTCACTTTCTGACAGCTTTTAATGGTGCCACGCCGCACGCCGGCATACACTGGAATACATCACGTTTCATACGGCCAACCATTGCCTCTGGCACCGACAGCCAAACGTATCCGTCTCATTCGTCCTCAACAGCTAGTGCTTGCCTGGGGGTGTGTTGCAGATGTTTGGGGTCATTTCTACAGTTTAACGCTAACTGACACCTAAGCCAAAGTGTATAACCCATGCTCTCTATCAGCTCATGCCCTTGGCTCTCTGGTGAACCTATGGCAACCATATCCAGCCCCACACCCAACACCCCACTTCCACAGTCTCCACACACACACACACACACACATACACACACACACACACACACACACACACACACACACACACACACACACACACACACACACACACACACACACACACACACACACACACATACACACACAAGCATGCACACATCAGTCTCCCTCCCCCGTCTTGCCTTGTTGACGCACAGCTGACATTTGCTGCCTCAGTTGGTCATATGCAAGAGGACGAGGAGGCTCGGCCCTTGACATTTCACTGAGCAGTAATGTTATTCCGATGGGTGGAGGGGCCATCACTCGGGCAGCAGGGTGTGTGTGTGTGTGCATGTGTGTGTGTGTGTGTGTGTGTGTGTGCGCGCACATGTGTTTGTGTCTAAATGTGCTTTGTGTGTGTATGTGTCTGCCTGTCTAGATGTGTGTGGTTTCATATCTGTGTGAGTGAATGTGTCTATCTTAAAAGTTTGTGTGCGTGCATGTGTGTGTGTGTGTGTGCGTGCATGCGTGTGTGTGTGAGAGAGAGAGTGTGAGTGTGAGTGTGTGTGTGTGTGTGTGTTTGTGTGTGTGTGGAGTGCTTGGCCACTCTGGGCGTCTCCACCACCTCGTCCTCCTCTGAGGGTGTGTGCCGGCTGTCGCTCATACGTCTCCTCATCTCCTCCACTCTTCCACCTGCCTGGAGGATGGAGAGATAGCTGCAGTCTGCTTCTCCCAGATAAGTCCCCCTTTCAGCTCGCCAACGTTACCTCTCCCCTCATCCTTCAACTCAGTGGTGGCAGAGTGCAGGTTCAGAAAAAGAATGAATGTAATCTCCCAGGCAACCTTTAAGAAGCTTCAGACAATCTCTGTCTGTCAAATACTTTTTAATAATTTTTACTGTCTCTTTTTGGTGAGGTTTAAATGTTGCGTACTTGTCATTTACATACCTGTGTAAGCGCATGTGGAAGAACTGTTACATATTCAGGGT
>NC_063193.1:21645491-21650491 GCF_017589495.1 Alosa alosa | reverse complement strand
GGGTTTTCGGGGGGAAAACAGCACAGTTTAAGTTGCCTATTTGCATTGGAATTTTTTATCTCTCTTGCTGTTATGACAGTGGCTTTCACCTAAGCTACTGCCAAGCTGCAGTGGAAATGTCACAGATTCACACCAAGATGCAGGATTGCATTGCAAAAGAGGAATAAATTGCACACCAACAATACTATTAATAATTTCCGAAAGTTTTGTTTTTGCTACAGTATAACTCTCCACGTTTTTATTGAACCCAGATTCACTTTTGGCTACTTTTCGTTGTTTGATAAAAGTATGCGGTTTTTCTTGGCAGCTCTGTAATAGCTGAGAGGACCACTGGTGAGTTGATAGTCCTAGTACTCGCAGTGCTGTCACAAGCCTCACTATTAAATAAAATAAATAAACAAATAAAAAGGACATGAATAAAACAGTGACACAAATGTGATGTTCCCCGTATCCCTCGGTAGACTCCCGCTGGAGAGACAGTCGGCCGGCGGGGACACTGGGCTCTCCGCTCTCTCTCTCTCTCTCTCTCTCTCACGGTGTACTTTGAGCAACTCTTGGAAAGTCAGTGAAAGTGAGCGAGAGGAAGTGCACGGAGGCAGCGAGACAGGTGGTGTCCGCCGAGCATCCCTCAGCGAGGGGGGTGGGGTAGAGCAGGGCGGTCAGCTGCTCGGGCGTATGGAGGGCCTCCTGTGCAGAGAGAGAGAGAGAGAGAGAGAGAGAGAGAGAGAGAGAGAGAGAGAGAGAGAGAGAGAGAGAGAAGTGAATGAGGCAGAGAGAAGAGACAGAGAAGGTGAGAGAGAGAAAGAAGAGAAAAAGATTGTGTGTATGGGTGTGTGTGTGATAGAGGTTAGTGTGTGATAGTGTGTGTTTGTGAGTGTGTGATAGTGTGTGTTTGTGAGTGTGTGTGTGTGTGTGTGTGTGTGTGTGTGTGTGTGTGTGTGAGAGAGAGATAGGAAAATAGGATAGATAGAGAGAGAGAGAGAGAGAGAGAGAGAGAGAGAGAGAGAGAGAGAGAGAGAGAGGAGAGAGAGAGAGATGGAGAGAGAGAGCTGATGTCTGTGCAGAATGATGCTGGTTGAGGGAATTCCCCACGGGCTTAGAGGTGACGTTATTGTGGCAGAGCGCCCAGTGGGACCAAGAGGAGGAGCATATGTACAGCGGATTAGATGCAGACTGTCACACGGAGAGGCTAGGTATAGTGTGTGTGTGTGTGTGTGTGTGTGTGTGTGTGTGTGTGTGTGTGTGTGTGAGAAAGAGAAGAGTGAGAGTGTGTATGTACATACATAGAACAAAAGGATGTCTTGTATAATACATTTATTATAGCCTATCATTTAGTATCAAAATTATTTGTTTTTAAATATTAATTGCTTAAAATACTGCTATTTGATGCTGTTTAACAAATTTCTAAATTATGCACTGTCGGTTTAAGAACAATTCACGTTTATTTTTCAATGATCTGGCTGGCTGTGCCCTCTCACAGTTTACAAATGGTCAGTAGTGGGAACTACTGTTGCCTTCATGATTTCCTTTTAAAAGTTTCTTAAAAGAAGAAGATATCAATTATCAACAATGACAAGCCAGCTGGAACCTGCCGCTCTCTCTCCCTCTCGTGAGTGCAGACGCTGTTCCCAATTAAATGGAGTTAGATCAAGTTAGATCTGCTGCAAAGGAGATAACTAGGCCTATCATCTCTATTTTACATGATGTTTTGACATTGACATTGTAAACGTTCTCTAAGGAGAGTGAAAAGCAGTTTGCAGTAAAGCTAACCAAAGTCGTCTCTATCGCAGGAAAAAAATAGCGAGCAGCCTGATAACCAAATTAAATGCTCGGCGGGCTGGATGAAAGGGACTGGCGGGCCGGTTTCGCCCCGTGGACCGCAGTTTGCCCACCCCTGTGTTAGACTGTGTGATGTGTGTACAACTGTGTCACAGACTCACACACACACACACACACACACACACACACACACAGGTGTACGTTGCTGTGACATGGTCTGTGAGTGAATATATTTGCCTATGTATACATGTCAGTGTTTGTCTAAGATGCCGATAGGAGCGTATACCGATAAGTAAGACAGTCAATGAATGCCAATCCTCATGTCATCTCACTCAGTAATGGGGACCCAGATACCTGCTATCATCTCTCTCTCTCGTTCTCTCTCTCACACTCTTTCTCTTTCTCTCTCTCTCTGTTCCCCTCTCTATCTGTCTGTATAAGTATATATATATATATATATATATATATATACAGTATGTGTGTGTGTGTCTATATATGTATTTTTATTCTCATTACAGTATTTGACAGAGCACACACACACATGCACACACATATGTATGTATAGTGTGTGTGTGTGTGTGTGTGCTGTGTGTGTGTGTGACTGTATGCTGTCAAGTACTGTGATGAGAATATAAAGCCCAGTGAGTGATCCACCATGTCTCGCTGGCCAGCCTTCAGACGCAGCTACCTGGCGCGTGGTGCTATTTTTACGGGACAGAGACGGCGCAAGGCGGGGGCCTCCTGAGCTGGCAGCGGCCTCCCAGCCTCCTCCCTCCTCCTCCTCCTCCCCGTGTCTCTGAGGAAAGGAGCTGCAGAGAGAGGGCTGACCGCTCTGATTTATGCTGCACAGCAACATGACAAGGCAACATCCTCTGCGTGTCTGAAGAGGCGAGGGCATGCAGAGTGGTACTCAAAGCAACCCAGGTGCACCAACACATGGGCACATAGACAGACAGAGCAAACACACACACACACATACACACACACACACACACACACACGTGAGAACACACACTTAGGAGCAGGCGCCACACTATGCAAACACCCAAACACACTCTCCTTCTTTATCTCTCACACACACACTCTCTCCCCATTTCTTTATCACACAGATACGCATCCACACACTACAGGCGCTTTCTCTGTCTTACACACACACACACACACACACACACACACACACACACACACATATATCTGTGAGATTTTTATGATTTTTGTAAGTGGTTCTGGTTCACTGGCTGCACCAAAATGGTTGGCGGGGAATGTGAGATGCTGAGCTGGCAAATCCCGCATGGAAAAGCGTTCATCTGGGCACGGCGGAAACAGGAGAGGGTGAGAACACTAAAGCCCCGGGATTTACCCCGTTTCCTGCTCTGATATCTCACCTGTCTCTAGAAGATTCTGTCTGCCCTGAGAAACAATCGGAAAAAAGTCCCGAAACACAGGAATTCTGTAATGAGCAGAACTGGAGCCATCAAACTTTTTGAAAGTGTTTGCAAAAGTTTTAAATTGCAGAAATGCCATTTCAGAAATCAAGTATCATTTTTATGTTGTGGAACCTTGGTTACGTCAATCCAAACATACCCCTATATTGAATATTTCAGAGGACAAAGTAGGTTTCTCTGAACTGCATTGTAGATTGGCAGGTTGTAGAAGATTGGGTGGAGTTGAATAGGTGTAGCTCAGTGTGGAGAACAGAAACTGAAACAGAACATCTGAGTGTCTATATTCTGGTCTAGTCTAGATGGACGGCTGTGGTTCAAAACGTTAAGTAATTGCTACAATCAATTAGTGTGGTGGAGAAGAGATAGCTACTTTAAGGCACCAAGTTCAACTTCAAGTTCTTTTTTTTAATCTTTTACCAAACTATCTCCTGCGATCAGCATGTAACTTCAGTGAAGATATGGTGGAGTGTGTCTGTGTGCGTGTGTGTGCGTGTGTGTTTGTGTGTGTGTGTGTGTGTGTGTGTGTGTGTGTGTGTGTCGGGGGTGTGGGGTGGAGAGGTGGCTCACTCACCAGTCAAAGCAGATTCATCCCCTCTGAAACTCCCAGGCTGTAGAGAGGGAATGTCCAGAGGATAAGTGAAATTACATTCATTATCAGGCCCTAGAAATCCCTACTGCTCCTTTCAGATTAGATGGGAAGTGTGTATCTGCGAGAGAGAGAGAGAGAGAGAGAGAGTCTAGACGGCCCCCGGGAGGACCAATGGAGGAGGCTGAAATTGCATTGTCTGAGAGAGTGTGCCTTGGCCTCTGCAATAAAAACGACAGATAAAGCTGTAGACATCACCCCCAACCCCATCACCGCACCAGCCAGCCCAGCCTCGTCTGTGTCTCCGCTAAGCACAGACCCTTTAGAACCTTCTCATCTCGGTCATCGATGGAAGCACTTCATTAGCCATGATCAAGCCAGTCCAGCCCAAGTGGAGGGAGATGTAAAACACACACACACACACACACATACACACACACACACACACAACACACACACACACACACAGTCCAGTCACGTGATGCCTGCAACTGTTAAAGAACAAGGGCATGTGGGAATTAAACAAGGCAAAATAGAGCTCCCACTCAATTATTCATCTGGGCTAAAACAAGGTGAAACTTGACTGAGGGATTTGCAGCAAAGCCGTGGAAAAATCACTGCAAAAAACTCAAATACAATCAATGGGAGAGAAGCCAGAAAAAGAAAGCAAGAAACCTTTCCTTTTCAGCAGATTGAGATAAAGAGCAAAGCACTGTTTGTGCATGTGGGGTGGCTTTGAACTGAGAATACTGATGTTTTGAGTCCAGTGTGGAAGTTGTTAAGCCAACCAGCCATGGTCTCAACTCCACTTGTCTTAATGTGGCTTTTTGGGGGCTTACCTGTGCCATACCTTGTAAGCCCTCGCTCTGGACTGGCGGAGCCCTTGTGCCTGTGATGCCGAGCGTGGCAGTCGGCCTGGGCATGTTGCAGAGGCTTCTCTTTGCACCTCACCACGAGCTGAACGCAATCGAGCAGCCTTCATGGAACACACAGGGCTCCCGCGGCGACAGAGAGGCAGATACACAGCGATGGTCACGCTTGTTCTGTGTGTGTGTGTGTCTGTGTGTGTGTGTGTGTGTGTGTGTGTGTGTGTGTGTGTGTGTGTGTGTGTGTGTGTGTGCGCATGGAGGCCCTGCGCGCTCTAAGCCATGTTCCGCGACGACAGGCCCCGATCGCGATCAGAATGGAAG